>NW_017100290.1:411088-414773 GCF_001263275.1 Habropoda laboriosa | reverse complement strand
ATGCAACTCTTATGCATCCAAATCTTCAAGTACATCCTCCAAATTAACTGAGTTTGCTTTCAAAATTCTTCAGAAATTTTGCAGGTATGTAAAACAGCCTGTTTACAACTTAACTTAATCATATTTTAAGGATTGTAATTAAATGAATAATCTTGAAACGTCTAAAATGGCGAAAATTAATTTTTAATATATTGTAGCTGTGTAGTTTATAAACACCTTGCAGATGTGCAACAGCCATTTAACAAAAATGTCAAGATAGAATAATTTAAGCTGAAATTTTGTTCATATTTCTATTCATAAAACTAACAAGGGAACATTCCGAAGTGATAATCACTGATATTGATGAAACTTTGATATATATTATAGTAGCAGTAGTACTAAAAAGATATTTGCCACGTATTTCTTAAACTATTTATTATTTTTTATTTTTAAATTTTGATATGGAAAAATACAAAATTAGTCAATTTATACTATTCCTCTATCTCTAATAGTTTGCAAAATATATTTACTGCCTCCAAATTTCAGGGCAATTTTCTCCCCTTTACTGTGGATGATTGCCGATATAAAAAAAATACCTGTAAATATTCCTTTTGAGTACTATTATACACCAAAATTTCATCAAAATCGATAATTATCACTCCGGGATGCTCCCTTGCAAGTTAAACTTTAACCGCGTATTTCAGAAACACCCTGTATGCATGCACAGTTTCACACAGGCAGAGACCACATTTTCACGCAACACACATTCACAGACACGTAACCGCAGGTGTAATTCATGCATGTGCGCATTCACATGGACATGCCGTAACCGCATGATTTATCGTCTTACGTGCCCGGACGAACTCTCGGTCCACTTCTATCATCGGTTTCCCTCGATCGAAACCCTCAACCCCTTTCGTTCTCCTCCCTGGTGGTGTGGCCGGAAGAGATGACTGATTTCAAGCTCTATCGAAATTCTCCTTGGAACGGATGACGTGAAATATTAAACGAAAAAGGAATAAAATCGTTAACAATCGACGATCCATCAAAATCAACCTTAGGGAACGAAGGATTCAGCCAAGCTGGTACCAACGGGTTAATCACATTCTTAGCAATTAGGAATTTAGTTAGATGATAAGTTAACCCTTTCTCTGCGACATCGACATTATCCACGTGCTGTCGGAATTTATTCTCCTTCACAACGACGTTCGACGATATTCTCCTTGTCGAAATTAAAAAATAACGAGGAAAATATGTATTATAGAATAGACGGAAAAATAATTGCACAACGAAAGGGTAGAGTGTCACTACCAGAACGAATCAAACATCTGACAGCATTTTTAAGTTTTTAACAGAAAACTGAGTGCTTAATCAAATAGTAGCTTAAAAATAGCTATCAAAAACAATTAGGTATCTGACGATTTTTGTTAATTATCATCCAACATTGTAGCTTGTAGAGGATTAAAAGATATCTACATATATAAGATAGAATATCTGTCTGTCTGTATGTTCTCTATTAACTCCTAAACACTTTGACCGATCTAAACCAAATTTTGCGTCTCCACTCACTGATTTCGCCCCCTTGACACTTTCTGCAATTTAATTGTAATGCATCATTATACAGGATGTTTCAAAATATGTGGGCATAACTTCAGAGATGGCTTCAGTACGCTAAAATAAAGAAAAAAGTTCGTATAAACATATACCCAATATGAACTTGTTTGCGAATTATATCCGTTTATGTCTTCCAGTAATTCCTATGACTCTATTGACTGCTTCTTTTAATTGTCTGCTATGTAAACACTATTTTGTAATTTGTTTCAATCAGTTTAATACATGTTCTTGGTGATAACAGCTTGTATGGAAATTTGCTAATACATTTCATAACAATTTCAAGTGATCATCTAATACATTTCATAACAATTTGAGTGATAATTTACATTGATAATGACATTGATAATGCATTTACTAACTGTAGTTAGGGCTATAATTTGGAAACAGGGTCATATGTTTATAGGAACTTTTTTTCTTATTTTAGCGTACTGAATTCATCCCTGAAGTTATGTCCACATGTTTCGAAACACCGTACATAAGTAAGCATTGCGCAACGAAGCAAATGTAAACAAACATTGCGTAATAATGAACGAAGCCACCGGTTAATTTAAAAATATCAACCCTAGTGTGTTCTTCCGTTCAAATATACATTTAAGGTCTTCAAGGTCTCCAAAGACCTTATGTGTAACATTTTTTGTTACCAGCACGCCATATCAAACTAGACAATAAACTGTTAATATGGTGTTAAGGGACCATAAAATTTACAACAGCAAAAGTTATTAAAAACATAAAAAGACCCGATGACCGCACCAGGGTTAAAATATCCGAGCAACACCGAAATATCATTCACAAATCTACACTTATGTTAATCTCTGGTTATCTTCAAGGCACACGATACATACTCCAAATTTCTAACTTCAAAATTCTCCGAAAATCCACGAAGCAATCGAGATTCAATCGCAGCCCGCCGCGTGTGGCCGCGAAAGAAACATCCACGCCTTTTGTTCAACTACGTCGGCCCATCGCGAGCAGCATTCGTGTCGCCCTTCCTCTCCGCGTGTTTCCAGGTGAACGCGTGTTTTAACAAGCTCCTTGCAAAAGCGTGCGCCGCGTATGGGAGGCTTCGTCGGGACGGAATACGTTCGCGCAAAGCTAGCAGTTGTCTGGAGATATTTTCGAATATTTTTTTTTTTACCCCTGGCCAAAACAAGTGACACGGCCGTGGGTAGCCGTGAATCAGCCGAGAGAGAGATTCTGGCCACGTTTTACGGCTTCACTTTTACGCCTTTCTTCCGCCATCTCTTCCCCCTGCCCTTCCGCCCCCTGCTCTTTCTCTTTTTCGCGAGGCGACCTGAAATTCCGAAGTCCTGCTCGAGCTGCCTTTTCATTTAGAATTTAATGTTTCAGCTGCTCCCTACCGTCCCTCTCCGCTCTTTGCCCTCCACGATCGCTGTTTCAGCTCAGCGGGTTCTACGAACCCTTCGAGGAAACGAGGTCGTGGTATAAAAGATATTGTAGAAGAACAAAAGGGAGAGGGGAAAGACGTGAAGTAGAAGGCTGGACTGGAAAGAGTCATTGAGGAAAGTTTTTATCGGGCGAACGAATGGACGTACTCATGATCGATTTTCTCGATCGATGAAGTACCTCTACCTGCCCTCTCCTTTCCCCTCCCTCGCTGCTGTTCCTGTCACTTCTGCGTCCTTATAACGTCGCCAGACTTATCTGGTGTTTTACTTTGTTGTTACAATACCGAGCTAAATTTATACCTTCCTTTCTGTGTTACTTTTCTTTCCATTCCTGAGTCGACGCGACGTCTAGAAGGGTGGATAAATAAACGAGTGTGTTAACGAAGGGACAGGCAAACCGTGGGATTATTTATGCTTTTCCGTGCTACTACACAGATTCAAGGTTTCTGATATACCGGGTGATTTATATAACTTGTCCAGCCTGAACGACTTTTAAAGTATTATATATACGTGTTCTAATACAATACAAAAAAGTACTTTATACAGAAATTTCACGGTATCGAAGAGAACATATGATGCTGAACGGGTTTTTTTTAAATAACCTATTTGTTTAGGGCATGTCAAGATGTCATTGAATTTTTTAAATGGAATGCAAATATTTTTGTATCAAAATTTAAAGGAGCATT
>NW_017100290.1:408394-410849 GCF_001263275.1 Habropoda laboriosa | reverse complement strand
AAAATTAAAAACAAACTATAGTATGGTAAGAGAGTAGACAATTTCTGTCCTTAATTAACAGATTGCACAGGTGTATAGAAGTAAAGAGGTATTACTTTGAGCACCTACTGTAATTAAGGTAAGTAGTGAGACCACGAACAAATTTTTGCAAATACCTAATTAATTATTGGTTTTAGGACAAATAGAGCTTAATATTTTCTTGTAGAAAATTTACTCCTCTGTAAGGGCTTTTAATCTTAACCATATTTCGTCAGGATAATGTCGAAAACTATATTTATTTCGTCGTCGTCGTTGACTCCCCGTCCTTATCAACTACGCGGTTCAATTCGTTCTAATACAATTCTTACGATTCTCCTTTTACAATGCTCTTGACGCATCCTTGTATACGGGTCTTGACGTCCCTCTCTTGCCTTCGGGAAACCCTGGCGCAGGTTGGGGGTTTCTACCCTGCAAGGACCGCGTCGCGCGAGCACGTGGCTGGGTCCTTACCTGACACAGCCCTCAGCGCGTGGGGGAGTCAAGTCATTGGGACCGTGTTTCTCCGCAGACCGAGAGGTCTGCGGGTCATAAACCAGCCCGGGTCCCTACATTCCCTCAACCATACTCTTACACCTCTCTTAAATTTCGATATAAAAAGGTACACATTCTATTTAAAAAATTCAAGTTCACCATGATATTTTTTAAATAATTAGGTTATTTTAAAAAAACGTTTCAGTATCATATGTTCTCTTCGATACATTATATAAAGCACTTTTCTGTATTAGAAGACATACTTTAAAAGTTATTCGCGATGGACAATTTATGTGACTCACCCTGTACGAATCTAACATACTGGTTAAAGTTGTGCAAATGTTATGACGTACAAAATTAGTGTTCAATGATAGAAAATAAAACTTCTTAAAGAATGGAGTAGGATATGGAAGTCAGCCAACCGATCCAAGATTCACTATCCTATTCAAGATTTCTACCAAAAAATTTCCACTCTCAACATGAACAGGAAAGACAGGATAACTGCGGTAAAACTCAGAGCCGGACACTCAGGAATTAGCCACGAAGACCTACTAAGGAAATCAGACCCTCCGTTCTGTAATTGCTGCAACCGGACGCTTTCGACAAATCACCTGTTGTATCAGTGTAAAAGATTCGAAACACAAAGACAAAAATACAGACTTCACCCAAACACAGTCTTGACGTCCCCAAAATAAAGATACCTTTAACTGTTTAAAAGAAACACCCAAATTTAACCGTAACAAGACTGCAATCACACCTGTCGCTAATGACGCTGCTGTCGATGTGACATTAAACCTGAAAGAAAGAAAAAACTTCTCAAGAAGTTATTACAACAGTCTATACTTTGTTGTGTCTTAAGTGAGACACAAAACAAACACATCTGCATTTGTCAATCTAGAGCAAAAAGACTTTTCTTGTATGTAGATTATCAATAGTAACCTCACTTTTACAATAGCCACTTTTCTAAATTTGGCCATTTTTGAAGACCATCCAGGTGTCCTTTATTATTATACGAGGGTGAATTGAAAAGTTCGCGGCCAAAGTGGGAAGAATTGCTGCTAGGTGCTTGCAATTTTTACGGTGTAATCTGTGATCATTTGTGTACCGACGTACGAAGTTTCGTGGCTGTGTCAGTTTTTTGTTCTCTTTTACAGCTGGTGAAGTAGGGGTGTTTATAGTAACGGAGAAGAGACGAATAGAAGTGAGGAATGATCCAGTACCTGGTGACAAAGGACATCACCGCAACGACCTTGAATGATTTTCGCAAGGACTTGGAATAATTTTTGCAAGGTCCTTGAATGATCTTTGAAGCTAGGTCCTTTATCTTCAGGTATTAGATCGCTGTTCGTTTTCTAATTTTGTCCATCTCTACTCCATCTACTGCAAATACCTCTACTTCACTAGCTCTAAAAGGGAGAAAAATGACGACAGAGACACGAAACTGTATACATTAGTACACAATTAATTACATATTATTCGGTAAAAATTACAAGCACTTAGCTGCAATCCTTCATACTTAGGCCGTGAACTTTTCAATCCACCCTAGTATTAGGTCGTCCAATACGTTCGTGCCGTGATGCGTTTATACTCTTCACGATGTGTTTCATACTTCGAGTTACTTTCGAAAAATGAAACCATTGATTCAAATGTGTACTATGCTCAGTTAGAAAAGTTAAGAAAAACAATAGCAGTGAAATGTCCAGGACCTTTAAATCGCAACAAAGTGGTTTTTCACCACGATAATGCGGTTGGTAAATTTTATCACACCCACCATTAGATTGCTATCTATTTCGTGCATAATAACATTTTTTAGTGGACAAAAGTTTCGACTCTGTAAGAAATGACATTGAAAATTATTTTAATGAAAAGCGAAGAAATTTTATAGAGACAGCACAATGGCTTCAACAAAAAGATGGAAAGAAGTTGTGGAACGAAAAGGTGTCTA
>NW_017100290.1:388255-399954 GCF_001263275.1 Habropoda laboriosa | reverse complement strand
TCTCGTTTCGCGTTGTTAAAAAATGCCACCAAGTTTCCAAGGACTCGGGTGAAATCGATCATAGGAAGCGCCTTTATAGAACGCTGGATATACTCGTTGCGGCTACTCGTGCGTGTCCGTAAATTGATTTAAATGCTCCACGCCCATATCTGTCTGAAGCCGTGGGATCGCTTCGCAAGTCAACAGGCAGATCCATCAACGCTGGTGTGGTAACGCGAGCACCGTGTACCGCGGCAATTGCAAAAATAATCTCGCAGCAAATAATATCGAACCGGTCGCTACAGCGACTGGCAAAAGTTGATGGACTCCGAACGGCTCCTCTTCCTCTCGTGCCTTGTCTCGTGCGCGCGCCAATGCTTTTCAAATTCTACACAATGTACACGAGATTTAGCAGTTGTTTGTTATATTCAAATATAAATACTGCAAGGACTGTACACTTTCATTAATTATTTCGGTACAATTTATTCATTTTGTCTCTAAAAAAATAGAGAAATGAATTTTCGAACGCTCAATTAGAAAAGGGCATGAAGAAAAAGTGAGTTTGTCGATGTCACTGAAATCATCGAGTAAATGCTTCGTGCAATCTTTTTTTTAATTAACTCTTTATTTATTCCTCCTTAAGGTTACACTGTTTGTTAGTATTTTATTGGACACATCGTACGCTATTATAAATTATGTTCGCCACTGAATAAATTTGCAAAGGTATTAATGTTTACGACAAGACTTCTTATAAAGGTGTTATCGGTACCGGTGGGAATATTAGTTTACAGAAAGTAAAACGTATAAAGGTTCCTATTCACTTATTTTTGAGCCTCACTGTACACTCCCATCCGATCATCATTATGGTTCTCGCATTATGGTTCAGACATGTTGTGTACGTAATCTAACATCGAACCGTTTAACGGCGAAATAACTTAGAAGGCATTAATCGAAGGACGCGCTTTTGCCAAGAAAGCACGGGATCGATGCTTTAAACCATCCAAATTAGTATTATCGAATTAATTAAATAAGAAAACCATTTCGTTATCTAAAAATTGTCAGTTAACATGTACGATAACATTTCAATTGTCAAAAATTTGTATGGAAAAACGTCCCAAGAAACTTTGCAACAGAACATTTCTCTTTTCTCTTAGGTAACGAAACGATTTGGAATAAATTTAAACACAGGCTAAATTCGTTTCTTTTTGCCTAAAAAATTCGTTTTACAATGCAGAAAGAAAAATTTAATAATGTGTTAAATTATGTGAAAACGTGATAAGTGAAAAATATCTTTGAGCTGTGATTTATGTCGGAATTATTGTGCCTAAATTTAAACAACAATAGATAAAGGTCTGCAAGTAACGTCTTGTTGAGCCTAAGCTAACTCTCGCTGATATCTCATCTTCTCTCCTTATCGAAACAAAGTATATAATTAGATTTTATAGTAATAACAATAAAGATAAACGGAATACAATCTTCGATACTTACATTCTAATTAATAAAACACTGTGCACGTAGTTTCTTACGTCGTAACTTAAACAACGTCTCTCTTAAAATATTATAATTTTAACGAAATATCTTCGTTGTATTTATATCTCCCTCGATTGTCCTTACTCTTTTCTAAGCGTTCATTCCGTCAAATAAATAATAAATAAAAATCGACTACACTTGGAACACAAGAACCACTCTGGGACACGTACTAATTGACCGATAAAAATATCAAAGCGAAACAATAAACATTCTCCAACTAATCTAGCTACAGTGCATTATAATGTAAATTTTCCTACAGATTCATGATTACTCAATAGCAGACTAGTCTACCACAGTATTGTATAAGCATATGCAGTTCAACTGTATTCTATTGTAGTCGTTAATAATCCTAAGAAGCGCGTACGATTTTAAATAAGTAAAATGAAAAGAATTTGCAAAATTCGAAAATACCAAAGAAGAACCACGTATAGAATGAACGAGCAACGACGGAATATTCAACGTTTCCTATCTTTTCAGCCGAATATTCCTCCCGTGGATTTTGCATCGGGTCGAAGCGAACTGGCGGCGTGCAAAACCTGTTGGCGTCGCAAAAACGCTCACGCGCTTCCGGAAAAGGGCAGTTCGGTGGCAAAGCGCGTTGTCTCATTAGCAGGCCGAGCTCACAATGCCTCCCTTCTCTCTCGCCCACCCCCGTTGCCGTTTTCTAGCCCCGCGATACGTATCTCACCCTGTCGGTGTAACCCTTTACGGTGAAAGCACGCGTCCACGGTAATCCGCGTACCTTCGCGATTGTTTTACAGGTGCGCACCGCTGGCTTCCATTACGGGCGAATCGTGGAAAAAGGAATCGCAGGAGCCCGCGTGTCGAGACGCCAGATTTGCAAGAAGGGAGAGAAAGTATCGTAGAAGAGGAGAGAGAGAGAGAGAGAGAGAGAGAGACAATTTGTTCGGAGCGAGCGTAAAGAATGTGATTAATAGTAATATTCGTAAGCAGGAAAAGTAGCGAAATATGATATAATCTTAATTGAAAAGGAGGGAAAAATGCGGAAAATTTCTTACGAGATAAATGTCAATTTATTGCACAGTAATATAATAAAAAGTTGAAGCAAACAAGTATGAAAGTAGCATTGCTGTTTAATTTTACTAAGCTCTAGTGTGCTTTTACTCTTCACGTAAGGAAAGAAATGAAATTTAAGATAAACGTGCTCAAAATTCAACGAAACTATCTAAAGACAGTTAAACACAGATCGAGGAAATAAGAAAAATGTTAAAACACAGTGGACCTATGCCTGAATTAGTACGAAATTTATATCGTTCAGCTAAAACGATACGTTAACCGACTTCCTATCAGGGACGATCAGAGACCCTTATATCAGCCTGACATTTTATCTTCCGATTTTCAGTCTTTCGTTTTCTAAACACGTCATTTATCGCAAAATTTCCTTTCTTATCACTTGCCCTGCTGCTACTCTACTTTATCGATAAAGTAACAGCTGGATACATGACGAGTCACAAAGGACTACACACACGCGTGTAACTCGGTGTATCTAAACTAATGTCGAATAAAATAAACTAGTATCGATAATGCGCACAATCTTTGGGAGGAGTCTGGAAACTTAAGCTATTTTCAATGTTTAGAAATTTCTTCTAATTGCGATTAACGTTTATTTATTATCCATCGAGCGATGTCGACTTGCTCGATATTCGAAAATTTCAGCTTTCTTCCAACATTCGTACACCGTAACACAGGCATCCAAGCTCAACTGTTGAGTTACCGTGTACACCAGATATCTCGTCGAGTTGCACGCAATCCTTTAATATATACAAAAAAGTCTCGTGTACCAGCGACAAAGCACCGTTTCAGTGATCAATATCCCACCCGGTTGGCGTAAAATAAATCTGAACGTTAAAATGCCAAGCATTCGGAGGCAACGTATTTCGATAAAAGCAGGGTATTTTAGCTGTGTAAAGCCACTATTTGTGCAATTATCGATAATACCCTCTTCGCAGTTAGAACGCGTTCATGACTATTTTATCGGAAGAAGTGGCTCGATAGGGACGATGAATAAGAAAGAAAAAAAAGTTAAATAAACGAAGAATTTTCTACCGTGGCGGTGACAAATTTAGCATTCGAGAGATACCGATCGGATCGATCGTGCAAAAGTACTCGCAAATAAACAATATCCGCCTCTGAACTGTTCGATCCCCGAGGAGACCCGGTTTCGCGATGCTTTTCGAGTATCGAATAATCAAGTTATCAAGCCAATCTTCGTCTATCAGATACTCAGAAGTCATTAAGTGATCCTATCCAATCAATTATAGTTAAATACGTTCCTCCCGGGCGAATGTCGGACGCGATTCGACGCGTAAGGAAAGCGATTCAAGCGTGGGGATGTTAATAATAAAGCGATCGATGAAGAAACGACGCCCGGCTTCGTCTATGGAACCGACAGAAGGATCATCAAATTCCTACGGTAGAACAAGATCGTTAGAGGACGGCTAGAAGAACTGAAGAACGTCTCGTACGTGACGAGATGTACCCAGGTTCGTTCCTTCCGTACGTAGATGCATATACGTAGCAAAGCCGCGTTCATTATTTCAATGTTCACAGCGTGAAAAATTGTTGGACGGGTCCCGCGACACGTAGAAAAACGACGAAAGAGGAGAGGACGACGGTTGCACGGTAGAAGATTGGAGCAATCGTTGCTAATGAAGAGACAGTTTGAGGCTGCGGAAGTGTCAATGGCATTGCTTTAAAGAGATAATTCTTTTTTGTTCTTCAATTGCGAACGGTCAATTGAAAACGACGTAGCTATCGAGATAAATTACTGAATTTATAGTTTATTTATCGGGAAGATAATGGATTAATAAAGTGTGTCGTTGGGCTTGGACAAGTGTGTTCGAACCAGTTACAATTTCCGATCACTTGACGAACGTGATAACACGCTTCCGAGGAAAAGCAGTAGTTGCTGACCTCTGCGAAAAATTTTCCTATTAAATCTTCGAATTTTTAGAACTTTCTAGTACGTTTAATAATCTTCGAAGACGAGTTGAAAGAATCTGAAACGGTTTGGAAAAAGTTCCGAGTTGGTTCGAATCTGAATAATCCGCGAACCTGAGAAGCGTTAGGCTTGTTCGACGATCAGATTTTATGTAACCAGCATGGCTTCGGTAAATAAAAGAACCGAAGACCTTTTATGCAGCGGACGCGAGAATGACTGTTAGGCGCTGTGCATCTCTCTTACATTGCCCCCATCTGCGAATGCGGGCACGCCGCCGCTATATCGGAGTTATAACTGATTGCTGGACGTCCTTCGAACAATTGCCACGTGCACTCGAAATCTTTTTCACGGAATCTCGACTTTCAATTACCGCTCATTATGAAACCACTGTTACTTCTCCCCGTGCGCCCGTTTTAGATCCATTCTAATGAACTCTGATGCGATTAAGAAGCTGAATCGATTTTCGCACGGAACGTATACCGGATCTTTTCGAATACATCATCTGACAAATTTTACGATACACTTCAACGAGGACACGTAACGGCAAACTTTATAACACTAATCGATCTTTAGTAAAACTTTTATTAGATAAACGAATATTTGTTATTCTGCTACTTGACGAAAATGAAACAGTCGTAGGAGAATAAAATATCGGTATTAAGTTAGAACAATTGAATTAAAAATTAGGTATTAATTTAAGATGGAAGTGTACTAGAAAGCTCCAATAGTACAGTGCGAGAAAATTGTCAAAACAAATAAAAGGGTTAATAATATCAATTATCAATTACACTAATGTGTCTATCAAGTCTTGGAATTTTTAGAACTTCTTAGAACGCTATTTAACGATAACGTGAACAATCGCTGAGGGCGAGATAAAAGAATCTCAAATTGATACCAATTATTAATTACATTAATTAAATACATTTCTCAGTTCAAACTCAGAACAAGTAGATAACGCGAGCACTCTCGAATTCACCAAGAACATTCAATTCATCTTCTGTCTTAAAAGTAACAACTTAGTGCAAAACACAGTTCCACTATTTGTCCGTCAAAGACGTCACTCGGTTTCCAAGCAATCATCGATGCGCCCTGTCCCCTCACCCCGCGACCGCTCTCTATTACAATGATCTCTATATCTGCATCGCGACAACGTAATTACACATATCATATTGTAGGATGTCACGGCCGAAAACGCTCCCCCGTACGTATGTATCCTGCAATTATAACGCGTTCTGCATCTAAACAGTTATGCACATACACGTCGTCGTTGGGGCCGCAAGTAAGGGAAGCGTACCCCACGAGGATTATCATCCCCCGACATGCGAGCAGCGGGCAGACCTCTAAAATATAGTACTGCGGTAGCGCGGAGCGACGGGACTCTTACGCTGTGGTGTACATCGATGGTAAATTGCACGCTGTGTGCAAACGTGCCACGGCCGACCGGCACGTGTTTGAGTGACGGTGGTCTTTTTCGGGAATACCCTTCGAAGAATTCGATTGGAATTCACAGAATGACCGGGGGAAGGAGAGAATCGGTTGCACGCAAGACGAAGGAAAATTGTATCGCCTTCGAGGATGTCTTACTTGGAAATGCGTCGCCCAGAGGCTTTAATTGAGAAACGAGCGTCACTAGGCGCTTAATTACGGCTGAGTGATTTTATATTGCAACGGTAGATTCATTTTTCTCTCTTGTTACATTTTATCCCTGTGTAGTATTCGTTTTAGTCGTTTTGTTTAATTTTATTGTGAATAAAAAAGTGGGTTAGGAACTTGTGCAAACGGTAAATCTTCAATTTTACTGGTCATCATTTTTGATTTTATCAGCATGGTCAGTTATTCCCACTGCTGCAATGTATTTTAAGAATGGTCGACGACGAGCGTGAAATTCTTAACCGTTGCGCTGTTAAGGGTGACTATAACCGCTTATCAATACGTAAAATGAGAATACCAATCGCACACGGCGATGGGTCTCGGTATCTGTAAATCTACCCAGCCGTCGTTCTCTTGTATTACAATGACAATTGCTCGAACGACGACGTAAAAACCAGTAGCAACGCGAAACCTCCAAAAATGTGTATTACTGTGCATACACGCAAAGAGACTACGTCTATGGTAAATAGCGTTGAACATTGTCGCGTAGTATGAATAATTACGTTGTGCAAGAAGTGATCGTTACCATAATTAAATTACCACTGCCGATAAAAATAAAAATATTTCACGCCTAGTAGGTACAACACGTAACAAATCGAACGAAAACGTTCCGTCCGAAAGAAACGATCTCAAAACACAAAGTCTACGCTGAAATCTACTCCTTAAAAAAACCGCAAATCCACGTTCAATAATTCACCCCCGGCAATTCCACGATTTCTTCTCCTTCCAAGCCCCGTGTTACACTTTCCAATTAGAAATAAGCTGAATTCACTATTGGACACCCGTTATCTAGTTCGCAGCGGAATGATGTACATACCCGTCGCTCATAGATACGTGTCGGATAGGGCGGATATTCAATTATTCATATACCATTAGCTGGCGCGCATATACCGGGTGCACCGGCTACGTAAGGATTCGCACCAGTCAACTCGTTTTTGCAAGGACGGCTGCAATTTTCTTTCAGAACAACGTGTCATTACGGGAGGAGGGAGGAGGGCCGCTCACAGGTGGGATAGAAAGAGTAGAAATGAAAGAGACAAGGAGATTACAGGGAGCCAGGCCAGAAGGGAGACGCGGTGCAACGACTGCACAATGCGACCGTTGATAACGCATATCGATAACGCGTTTCTCAACTTCAACAATCGGTATGTGCAATGAGTCACACTTTTGAATGACTGATTGGCCAGGCCCCGTGTGTTTGCCATAATGGATCTTTGTTCTTATTGTCGGTTGTTTCGAAGAGAGAGCGCGGCTTCACTTTCGTGGTTGAAACGAGGGGATGATAGACGTGGCAAAGTGGATAATTTTATTGTTGTTCCATTTTTGAGAATGTTCGTGAATTTCTCGCGGAGGATGATAATTCGTATTTAATTTTGATTTTAACGGTGAAGAGAAATTTAAGGAAAGCGATTTAGTTTGTGCTTTATGGATTAACGTTTTAAGCGTTTAATGTTTTATTCCATTAACGAAAGTTTTCTTTTTGTTGGCTTGGTATTTGAATTCTATTCAGTGCAACCGAGAAATCGTAACTTAGTATAATACAGAAAATACATACTCGTTTAGTGAAAACGGTATAAATAGCTTTATTATTTTACAAATGTGCAGAATTTATTGTAGAAATTTTTAAAAAATCGTTCATGTAATAATCGTCCTTTAATTATTTACAATACTTCAAAAGTACTTAATTCAGCAAATACAAATTAAAAGAAAAAATTTCAACGAAACGAATAGCTAGTAAAGTATGTACCTTTTATCATTCAGCGAAAAGAAGAAAATCTCCGAGAAATTCATTCTTAAAAACCCGCTTCCGTATCTCTGGAACAACTTAGCACGATCAATCTCTATCGTGAAAGAAGAGAAAAAAAACCGAAAGAAAGAAACATCCAAAGCAACCCCATTCCGCCAGTTGAAAGCTCTAAAAACAGGAGACAGAAAACTCGTAAAAACCGCAGGAGCCAAAGATTCCGAGCGGCGTGAAAATCGAGGCCGGTGTGTTCGCCGCCCACGTGACACGTACCGTGCCGCTTTCTCTCTCTCTCTCTCTCTTTCTCTCTCACGAAGGGATGAATGGACGAAGATAATCCTATTTCGAAGGTGGGACGTGAGGAATGTTCTGGTTTCCTGTGTTCCGTGGGGTTGTGACTACGAGAGAAGCGCCCTTATCGGGACGTGGGATCGCGGCCGTTAGGGTCGCCTACGCCCGACGAAACTTCCTCGTTCGACCACGAAGATACCTATCGTGGCCCGTGATCTGATTAATTAATTCGTAGGATTAATTGCCCGGCCTCTATCTCGATGGATCTTCACCGTCTGCTGTTCGAGCATTATGCAGACATCGAGAGAGAACGAAGGGGACGGGAGGTGAAAAAGGGAGGAGAGGAGAGACAACGAGAGAAGCTCGAAGGTCGCGTGGGAGGTTCCACGGGAGACACGGTCATCTGGAGCACGACACGGAGAAACTGAAGGCGATATGGAGCGCCCTGCCAACCACCCACGCCAACTTGCAAATTCGTATCGTCAAGGTGCGCCACTGCGGGGACCGCGTAGGTGGCGGGCTTCTCGGCCTTCTTCTGCGACAGGACACCACTTCGAATCGGTGTACTATAGTACGCTCTGCTTTTTCCAGCACAAACGTCCAGTTCGATTCTTTTTTAGAATGAATTCGACGCGGGGTGAGTGTGGAATAATTGGAGGATTTAGTGGGTGAATTTTTTCGCCTGTGAAGTAGGCTGCTTCAAGTTTGTAAGGAGATTGTTTAGATCGGTGAAATAAATGGAGGGTAATTAAAGAATGACGTTGCGTCCGTTACTTCAGTATTATAGTACAATTATAAAATCTGAATATTTTTCTGTTATATTCTATAGAAGATTTGCGTCGTCTTACCGTAAGAACGAAGATGAACGTGACTGCTGCGGTCACATTTTCGTACTTCCCGAAACCGTATAATCACATCTTGAACGTTTTGTCGGAAACCCTTGAAAAGAGGTCTTCCTTCCTCTCTCGCCAATTCCCTCCGATTTTAAATCGTTTTATGACCAGCAAGTTCGTAACTCGAAGGAATTTTTAATAAATTCTCCAGGAAATTTTCGAACTTTATCCTCTTGTAATTTTTACTACATATCGTCACACTTTTACCACGAAATCGAAATTTCTTTAAACCCCGCATCAATCTCCTTGACCGCAAAATGCGACTTAAGCAAACATTCAAAAATTCCTCCAAGGAACAACCTTTGTACACCTTAACAATCGATGCGTCCGCTGCTTTTAATTGCATTCTCACTCTATCTGAAGCCTTGCATCACATTTTCCACTATTCCTCCAGGATCCTCACGCTCGCAGCCGAGCATTGTCCCATAGAAATACCGCCGAAACGTCTCTTTTCCAGGATTCTCGAATGGCCGGGGGACCACCTTCGGCTCTACCTTTTTTTCCACTGAATGGCCCCGACGAGCGGCGTCCCTCGGCGTCGAAAAGTTTTCCTGGCTGCGCGCAGGTGTTCCCTCCGCACAGGCTGTGCGGCTTTTCCATAGCGCGATCGTGTCGGCCGTAAAGGCGCGCAGGTCACTCTGCCAGGTGTTGTCGATCGCTCGTAAAGAGGCCGTGCCGCTGCTGACTGGTCGCGGTCATTGTTGCACCGTCCGCTAAGTACCCTAAAAGCACCATCCAAGAGCCTCGTCCTGCGACTGTGAGTTCTGCCAACCCTATTGTTGCCGGTTGGTTTCCCGCGGGTCCAAGCGGAGACACGCGGAACGCGAGGAGAGCCTTTGCGTCGCGTACCACGCTCAACAACGCAAAGACGAATCCTGCCTCGGTTCCTGGAAGGAATCGATAGATCCTGATTCTTCCTTATTGTTCGAAACGAAATGCGGGATCCATCCGCTCGCGGGGGAATTGTCCCTATTGGCAGATCCTATTGTGCCAACCACGTCGGGCCCTGAGATTTTTCTACAATACTTGTTGCCGTTTCTCAGCAGCGTTTTTCTATTCATCTTGCATGTAGTTCTCTTCGGTGGACTTTTTCTAGCTTCTTCCTTGGTAGATTGATTGGGTTTCTGTGATATTTTGTGAGTGAGTTTCACATTACCCTAAACACCAATACAGAATTTTCTTTTTACACTATCGACTATTTCGATAAAGGCTTGTGACAAAAGTTGAACAGTTTCGAGTTGGACATTGTTTGATACGACTAGCATTCTTTTTTAACGAATTAATTTTTCGTATTAATCGAATCAACGTTGGAAACAGAAATTCTCTGTTACCAGGAGATATTGCCACACATCAAGTTACGTTTTATAAAAGTCTACTTCAGTGCCCTTGAATTTTGCCTTTCGTCTCTCTTGCTCTCCACTAATAACACACCACCAATTATAATTCAGCATTTCACGTAAAATCAATTTCTTCATGCAAAACGTTCACCCACGAATAACACAGTCTCTGAAAGTTTCTATTCAAGCAGATTTGCATTGAACCGAGATCTTCGAGGCGGAAGGAACGCAAACGGGGCCAAGTCGTAAAACGCAACTGGTGGCCAAAACCAACAGCCATAACTCACAGAAAAAGCCTATTTTACGTGAGAATCGCGATCGAGCCTCGGACCTTTGTCATTTTCTTCTTCTCCTTCTCGAGAGGTAAATCTAAAAACACACCTGCGCTGGTTTTGTACCGTGCAACAAAGAGAACCGTGTTTCTTTCATTGGTTGCACGTGAAATTCAAATACTGTCGCCAGAAACTCGGAAAGCTTAGGCTGCTCAAATAGAGGTCTAAGTTGTCCCTTAATCTTAAGAGGACTATTCAAACATGACCAGAGATTTATGAAAAAACTATACATTCAACATTAACGTGCCATTGCAATTCTCCCTTTAATTATTAATATTCAAAGTTACAATTACAGACGCGCTAAAATTTCGATTACTCCCACAAGTAAATAAAATCGTTTAAAAAAATAAAAAGATTGTTTTACCGCAAGCACAAAATACACCAAAATTCTTGTAATCAAAATATTCACCTTCTGCAACTGTACAAAGCTACAGAAATACAAATAATGCTACGAGAGGAATATACAGGGTGCTCAATTTTACCGAATCATTCCACTCGAACCTAAATAATCCCTAAAAATTCAAAATCAGCGTGAATACGCGGAAACGAAGAAAAGAGGATCGAAACAATTTCTTCCTACAATACACATCGGTGAAACAAACGAAACGACTATCGAAGGATGTTCCAAAGCACATATGGGCAACCCCCGGCCCTAATCTACGAGGGCGGATTGACAAGTTCGCGGCCTAAGTGGGAAGAACTGCTGCTAGATGCTTGCAATTTTTACGGTGTAATCTGTGATCATTTGTGTACCGACGTACGAAGTTTCGTAGCTGTGTCAGTTTTTTGTTCTCTTTTACAGCTGGTGAAGTAGGGGTGTTTATAGTAACGGAGAAGAGACGAACAGAAGTGAGGAACGATCCAGTACCTGGTGACAAAGGACATCACCGCAAAGACCTTGAATGATTTTCGCAAGGACTTGGAATAATTTTTGCAAGGTCCTTGAATGATCTTTGAAGCGAGGTCCTTTATCTTCAGGTA
>NW_017100290.1:371014-387768 GCF_001263275.1 Habropoda laboriosa | reverse complement strand
TTCTTTTCCGAATTCTCAGGCTCACTCGAACGTACACACACTCCCGACCATAAGTCATGGGACACCACCTTACCGTTTTACAATAAATCAAGTTTAGACGAAAGATTTAGTTACTTATTTCGATATGAACTGTTCTATTGATAACAATTATATTTAAGGAATGTATTTTTACCGACATGACTGGTATTTTATTATAATTAATAAAAGAAAAACTAAAATATTTATAATGAGGTTCAAGACTAGAAATTGTGGGATGGACTAGACAGAAGTATTTGGAAACACTGTTCAACGTTACAAAAAGATCTGTGGAGACATTTGCAGCGATCGTGGAGAGAAATCCAGAAAGAAACTTTAAAAAAACTTAAAAAAATTATTTCAAGCCGACATTGGGAAACGAGGAACGTACTTAGGAACGTACATTAAAAAACTATATTCGGTGCAAGTAATCTGTAGATAATCATTTGATTTAATAACACGGGTGTTTAACGGTGTCAATTTAAACGTAAAGCTCAAATTAGTAGGTGTCCTATGACTTATGGTCAAAAACATGTGGATTAGCTAGTCCGTGGACCTCCGTCATAAATTGCGCCCTTCCTAAAAATCCGAACTTCCCAAAACTACCGCCTCCACTTTTTCAATAACCAATCAAACATCCGATACCCACATCCACGACTAATTATAACTTTTACCGACGTTATATCTACTCTCGTGCACGCGTTTTCCGACCGAAAATGTTGGTGTTTAAAAATTAAGCTCTGAATCCGATCCTCGTACTTGTATAATTATAATAATAAAATCAGTTATCAAAGTATCAAAAATTCTATCTCTCCGGATTCACGACAGTATGTTTGAAATATTGATCTAAATGTCATATCAATAAACGGCACTAACTTATTGGACGATTTAATATATAAACACTCGATCTACGTCTAACAAATTTACCAAAAGTAAAGTTTCCTTTTCCAACTAATTGACACAAAATTCATTTAAATCCACTTCCAGTCATTCAAAGTCTCCTGTGTCGCATCGTAATTCCTATTACTATATTCAATACACACGAACTTGGAGCCAATAAGACAGTTTCACCTCAGTAACTACCGATCGGTAATTAGTTGGTTAGAGACAAGGAAGATACGAGGAGCGTATAATTATATTGATTGGTGTCAATTCACGGGCCGTTCGAACACGATCAGATTTGAAATCGATACGATAATAATTGGCTAGTGTATGTGTAACAGAATTGCGTGTGTAGACAGTGGTGTACATAGAAATTTAAGTTCGTCGGCTATTATGGTTGATACACACTTATACAACGGCTGCTTTCACGATAAAGGTGTACCAATAGTCGTACCTTTTATTTACCCGGAATGGCTGCTCCTCGACGAGCCGCGCTGATTTCGCGTTGGAAAATGATTCTCCGATACGGTTACGAGCAGATTTCGCGCATACACCGCCGCGTTTGTTCGCTTCAATAGAAATTTTAAGATATAACCGGACCAATGTTTCGCAGCGCTGCTAATAAACGGGTTACTTCATCCAGGTGTGTTCGATTTATTCTGTCGAAAATAGCTATGAAAGTAGAAATTGAGTGTAGGTTTGTGGGATCAGGACCTCCATATTCAACTATAGGAGCAAGAACGAGGAAAAATAAAGAGCATATTGGCGTAATGCGCTGAGTTCGATTCCCGTTAAGCGTCGCAGTCGTGGGTTTCGAAAGAAGTATTTATATCATTTATTCTTCCACTTGCATATTCTCTCTAAATCGCATTCGTTCAAATATATCAAAATACAGTTTTCTGAGAGTTTCATCAATTAGTGCTGCAGAACTATTCTGTTCTTCCTTAATGCATAATAATAATGGAACTGCCATCTTAATGTCTCCAAAATAAATGTACGATTTGGTGGTTTCCGTGATCGAGACTGGGCGGGTGTAATTTAAAGTAAGATATATTTGGTAGAAAATGAATCTGTACAGCTAGACTTAATATAATTCCACGCAAGTCTACGCTATTGTCTCTCAAAATCTCGTTGTCTCTACTCTATTTTCTACACTGACTTTCCCATTTTGACCTCGCGCACGCATCTTCCAGACTCTTTTATTCTTGTACTCGCACATTTTCTCATTCTCTCTTACTACTTTCCTCTCGTTCTATATAAACATTCCTCGGAAACATTCAGTCACGTTCACCCAAATCCTTGGGTGGCCAGGCAGACTCTTTTATTCTTGTACTCGCACATTTTCTCATTCTCTCTTACTACTTTCCTCTCGTTCTAAATAAACATTCCTCGGAAACATTCAGTCACGTTCACCCAAATCCTTGGGTGGCCAGGTACCCTTCTTTCACACGATATTCTCAAGCATAGTCGGTGGAAGAAATATAACGAAACCGTAAGATCAATCAGGCGTCAAAGCATATGGACAAGCGAATCGACAGAAACCTGAGAAAATGAGGACCCTGTTGCGTCGTGGACTTTGATCAAATGTTATGACCAGGAGTTCTGGCGCAGGTTGATGATAGTTCTCGCTGGTTCGAGCTGGAATGAAACTTGGTTGTTGGGTTAGATGTTGTACTGTTAATGTGCTGTTTTGAGGTGTGTAGATGTATATATAGGCATTAGGTTGGTTCTGATTGGTGGTTGTGTTATGGAGGTGGAAAACGTGGTGTCTTCGGCTATTGGTCGACGAAAACTGTGACCTTTTGGGAGACCGAATTTGTTGTAAACAAATTCAATCCCCGGTAACGAATGTTTTATGGTCCCGAGTGTTTTTGGGACCTATTGTCTGAATGTCGCGCTAGTGAGTCCACGGTCTGGCGGCCAAATGTGACTAAATGACCGAACCGAGACTTCGTTGCGTCCTCATCAGGTCGCAACAGACCCGCAAACTCAATCAAGTCCGCATAAACTATGCCTTAGCTTTGATTTAGTTCCAATGGAAAAATGTAAAGTGCTTGAGCGTCACTGCATCAATCGGAGCCGCTACATAAAGCTTTAGTTTACGACCTCGTTATATTTCTTCCACCGACTATACTCTCAGTCCCAAACGCTCTTCTTTCACATCTCTGTCGCTCTAGCTCAAGTATTTTCCTTTCAGGCAACTCTCGTTCCACACTAAACACGCATAGAAATTCTATCACTCCTACGGTATATTTCATTTTATCTCGTCATACATTGAAACAAGCTTCGCCGACCTCAAACCGTCGAACGAGCCACGGCATAGCGCGACATTCGAGCAATCAGTCCTCGAAATTTAAACAACGTGCCTGAACCGCGGCCTGAATCTCGAGATCGAACGAGGGATCGTCGTTGATCACCTCGTACCTTTATTCCTGGCCGTAAAGCAAGCTTAACATGTCACTCGTGCCGATATAAGATCGGATAGAATGTGTTGAATGAATTGTAGCTTGATCCAACATCAATATTGATTAAGTACACACCAGCGTTGGGTGGAAAAGTGTAACTTTGTTCTCGCGGAAATGCCTCACGATGCTTGACATATAACGCACGGATTAAATCTCGAGTGTCTTTGGCTGTAACTGATGAGACTGGGCTAGAAGAATTGCGCGAGACGTTACTCCTCGTGCTTGTAACGAAGCTTCCTGCTACTCCTCGATCAAAGTCCAGATAAAAGAACGCAGAGCTTTTCTTAATGTAGAAAATACTGGGGGGACAATGAACATTGACAAATGATTGTATTCTTTCTTATTCTTTGCTCTGAATTCTGAACTTGAAAGTGCTAAGGGTAAGCGTAAAGATAAGAAAGAAAAGAGATTCAATCCAGGGAGGAGACAAAGCAATGCGAACTAACAGCGAGGAGTGACACGCAAATACATACAAAAATATTTGAACTGTGCGTGTGATTCAATGTCTCGTAAGTGAAGAAAAAATCTGAGGACATAATACGATAAAAGTACCATAATACCATTAAAGATTTAATTGGCATTGAGTTTATATCGAAAAGTCATTCAGAGATCGTGGTTTTCGTAATCGTATTTATTTCCCACCGACCACAGTCCATTAACTTGGTTTCGCGTGAATTATTTTCTGTTTTTTAAAGTGAAAAGTTCGTTAAAAAGACGCACTTTTAAAACGATTTTAGAGACAAATGAAAATTTAGAGGCTGATCTGAAAGGAATTTCTGAAAGTACCTACAAAAAGTGTTTACAGAAGTGTTAGATTAAACAGAAATTTCTACCAGAAAATGTCAAGTCCAAAAAATTCTAAGAATTAATAGATTATCCTCTGCTACAGATATATCATAGCTTCAACTGAATAACCTCTACCAAAAAATACACAGTTCAATATGCTTTCGATATAAGAAATACTCAACGTATTAAAACTCACAATGACCAATAAAGGATGTCCCAGCTGAAAGAGGCCACTTAAATTAAATATCTCCTCTGTTTTTAACATTATGACAAATGTTTGTAGCACAATTTAAATAATTTCCAAAGAGGAATATCATGGAAGAAAAAGTTTTTCGTTCGCTCATTCTGTTATTTTCTTTTCTTTTGTTTTTTATTTGTCATCCTACAACTTCACCATCCCTTTCAGTGCTCAAGGTCACCTGAAGGTCGTGATTCAGACATATTCAAATGTATTTTTGTCTGCTACAAGATGCAATAGAAAACATACAAAAAACCACGATAACCTTGAAGAAACAAAAAAAAAATCATTTAAAGCGTGCTATAAACATTTTCCATGACATTAAAAACAAAAAAGATATTCCAGTGGCCTCCTTCGTTTGGAACACCCTGTATATCCGAATTTTTCCACGCTTCAAATTCAAGCACACCAGGTGAATGACGATACAAAATTACCTCTCGCTTCGAAAATACCTCTTGAAACACACAGAGTGCCCTTTCTGAACTACCAAAATTCGTCCGTGATTCCTCTGACAATGAAATTTCACCGGATCCCTTCGCAGATCAAGTACGAACGCAAATGGCAGCAGGGCCACCTATTCAGACAATCCTCCTATCCTAGCTCACTAGCGAGCCGAGTAACAGGCTCTGCTTTCACTCTGTTGCAGCGGCGACATGCTTCACGCTGAGGGCCGTGTCGAGTAGATAGTGAAAGGACATTTAATTCCCGGCTAGTGCACGTAGCCAGGAAGCGGTGGTGAACGGGACAGGGCAGCAGAGAGAGAGAGAAGGAGCAAAGGGAAATCCACGGATTATTTCTCATGTCTGGCACGTCTGCCTGCGTGGGATGGACACTTAGAAAGCTTTATGAATCGTGCGCGACGCCGGTAAGTGAAGCGTTTATTTCTGTCTTAATCGGTCCGTTTGTCCCTGGTGATAAACCACCGAAGCCTCGTCTTTTCCCCGCAAGCTTACATCGTTCCCAGACAGGTGTCCATTTATTCAGGGGAACCGAAATGAGGCGCGCAGTAAATTCTCCTCTAGCGTTCCCCTCGCGTTCTCTTGCATCCCTCGCTCGTCGCGCGATTTTCTTCCTTGAACGGGACTGGCCTCCAGCACAGGAACGCTGGAAAATTGCGTCCCCTCGCGACCATTCTTGAGAAGGAACCGCGGTGGATGGCTTCCGTACGAGGTTAGGTCGTTTGGGAAGGAATTTGCATGAGATTCTCGGTGATCGCGTCGATTAGAGACGTTCTTCTTTACGGAAATCGTACATTTAGGAGTTTTTAATGTTCAGGATATTATCTGTGCTCAGTTCGTACTGAGAAATACGTTTTCCGAATGCAGAATGGTTGTTTCAATAATGTTGACGTTTATCTGTAGTGTTAAAAATATGAAAACGCATGATAAAAAAAAGTAAAACCTAGATATAGATTATGTAAAAATGTAACGACTGGAAAATTGTTGACAATAGAGGAAATAATTCGAATATAAAATTAGATTGTTTTAGAATGATCTGACAGAGAAGTTGCAATTTTGTGTACTCAAGAATTGTCTAAGAAAGTATCTAACGAGTAATATTTTAAAACATTATTAACCCTTTCGCGACTAGCGCCGGTTATATCCGGCATCCACTAAATGCTTCACACTGGCTAGCGCCGCGACAACTCAAAGTGAAGATTTATTTTAAAATACAGAACAAGGCCTGAACAACATTCCATTTATCCAATACATCCGTAAGTCCTCTGCTGTTCCAATGAAATGCTCTAAGATTTGAAAAAACGCGAGACACTCTTAACGCGTATGGTGTGCACTAATGGCACGACGACCCGTTCGTTAGTGGCGTACTGATGGCTAGTTCCGCCGTCGCGAAAGGGTTAAATAAGCCAGGATCAATACAATAACACTTTTCACGTTAGTGAAAAGTAGACTCGTTTATTTATCATCTGGGAAAGATCAACAGAAACAACAGAATTTCTAGTTAGCGATGGGAAGCCTCGCCGACAGTCATTTTGTATGAAATCAATTGGAATAAATTACTAAAGAGAACGTACTGTTATGCCCGTGGTTGTGGCGATGAACTTTCGAGCCTTGTAGATGTTTGCACAATGTTGTTCCGTCTAGATACTGATTCGAAGGACCACCCAATGTGAATGGGACTTGTAAATTGATCTATTTCTATCGCGCGATGTGAGCTGGTTGCTCCTTGGTTCTCCTTGTTCGTGATGGTTGAACGACTACTCGACGACTCACTCTCCGACGTCGCGTCTCGGACGTCCGTGAGAGGGATTTTTGTTGGGACACGCTGATTGGTCAATGGTTAACGATTGCATTTGCCAATCAGCGTGTCTAATATCGTCTTTACCGCTGTTCCAGTGCGACCTTAGCGCGCTGTCACCTTGGAAGGGTGGGAGACGGTCGCGAGGGGTGGGCGGAAGGTCCCAAAAATTTGGAATTTCCTCCGGGTGACTCATCGGCAAGTGGACCGTTACATACAGATGTGCCGTTCGGAAATTCGTGGTTTATGGTATGTTCGTAGACTATTGAGCACGAGGGACACAAATTACTAAAAATCTAGCAAAGCAATTCTAGTGACCCACGGAGGATGTAATTAGACCTGTGCAAGCAATAAACGAAAATCCTGAACTCAAAAATAACCGTTCCCGGTCGATCGTGCCATAAACCGTTTCTACAGAAAACCTAACACGTACGTTATTAACGATTCCTCCTATCTGAGGTAAATTCGCTACCAATCGCGAAGAACAATCATAGAAAGACGCAAACAAGAAACAAATCACTTTTTGAACAAAAGAAATTCATGAAAGTGTAAAACGAAATTTCTTTCAAATGTAACACAATTCAAGTAGAAGAACGCATCATAAATCAGCCTATTTCACACCACTTTTATACGTATCTGGATTATCACAATTCTGAGAAACGTTGATTTCTCCGGAAATATAAAAATTTCTCACTGTATTCATTTGTCGTAAACGATAAAGCTCAAAGATCTGTCGTAAGGAAGCGCGGTTAATGGTTAAAGTACGAGTAGTTTGCAACGCTTCAGGGCTGCCGCGTTTCTGACTTATGCTGTACATTTCTACTTACACCGTTCTACAGTTATCTATTGTCACCGAAGTACGCAGGAACACATTTAGTCCGTTCTCTATTATCTCCACCAAGCACGAAGTTTCCATTATTTATGTGTTTTACTAGCAACCAAGTTTACATTCGATGCAGTTAACAGTTGTTGCAGTTTGCGCCCGTGGCTGACTTATCCCCTACATTTCTACTGATGCTTTCCGTGATTATCTACGATCGCTACCAAAGGGCGATGCTGCATCAGGATCCGTTTGTTTCGTGACCCTCTTCACGAACACCCTACACAAATTTGTACAATCTCGTTTCTCGAATTCAATTCGCACAATTTAATTACACGACTTGCTTTATCAAATTCGTGAACTCGTCGCCCGGTGAATTTCGATTAATTAAAGATAAAGAAGGCTGAAGGGAAATTCTTCTTGCTATCTGATTTTCAAATTTTCGAAGAGTTCTCAAATATTAAGAGAACACTGACGTATGTATAATAATACAGTGCCTTAAGGAATTTCTTTCATTTATACTTTTCATTTTATATTTTCACTTTAAAAATATCGTTAGATTTAATAAATTGTGTACTTATTAGTATGTTTGGAATTTAAAATAATCAATTTTTATCATTGTAATTTTAATACAGTTAGTAAAAACAAATTCAAATTCAATAGTCATTACCAAAATTTTGTTATTTTATAACATTCTTATATGAGAAATAAATTTCAAAATATACAATGTACTATTAACATTGACGACATTATCTTTCACAATTGATAGTATAAGAAAATGACATATTTGACTGTTTTATAAATTTATAAAGTAATGAAATCCAACAATAATCATTGACTTACTCTATGGTAATTATTAAAAAAAAAGGACATAAAATGAAGATGTTCTCCACGAAGACGTCACCTCAACGAAATATTTAACACACCATAAAACCAGCACCGTCATATTTCGTTTGCACCTTGAAACAGAACACGTATGTCCCATTCGAGCAACAGGTTACTGCGCAATTTTTCGAGAAAACGTGAAATCACGGACCGGTGGCATCGGTTCGGTGACCCTCATCGAGAATTTTTCTACCTCGTCAACCACGTCGGTCCGCGAGTCCAAGTCACCCTCGAACAAGTAATACCAACGAGCAGATTTTAAAAGACCCCATTAGTCTTTCACATTTTACTTTATTCCATCTACCTCAATTCGCAATTACTAGGTTATCTTGAAAGTTTCCGCGGTTTTAAACCGTTCATTTTGAAAAAAACATAACTCCGTTAAAATTAAACATTTTCATTTAAAATAATTTCCATAATATTCGATATACTTTCTCCACCATACTATAAGAGCATTAATTTCACGTATGTAAAAGTCCGAATCTCTGAAAGAAAGAAATGTCCTTCAATATCTTTGTTTTCTAAATCGTTCTTGCGCCATTGCGCAAGGTCATTGCCAAATGATATTAATTTCAGTGGTAGTATGTTTTTTCTTATCAAAATGAACGGCTCAAAGCCGCGGGAACTTTCAGGAAGACCTAATATTTACTTGTAACTCGCTGAAATTTCTGGTGCGATTTAACATGATCTACAAACCTGTGAAATAATTTTCGAAAATGGACCGTATGGTTTCAGTATAGATTCATTCCTCTTTTGTCTTTGCATCCTCACATTCTCTCTCACACTGTTTCTCTGTTCCTCTTTCTCAAGTCAGACAAACTCTAAAGACGTTCCTAGTGCAGGGATTAGTTTATGATACATCCCAAGTACATGTGGTTTAGAGATACAGTAATGATTAATCCTGGAATACTAACATTAATTTTTGTGAGAACACACTGTATTCCATGTGGTAAAAATAATATTTATATTTCTTTAAATAACTTTATCAGCATTACAATTTTAAGAATTGTTTATTGTTAAATTTAAAAAAATTAATAAGAATACACTTATTGATCATACTTTCAAATGAAAATAAAAAAAATTCCTTGGGACACTGTGTTTCCCATGTTAGTATTCCAAGGTTAAAGAGCACTACGTTACCGAAGTAACAATATTTATTAAATTTCCTTAAACTACTCACTGGTTCTTCCACCACTCTACTCTAACATTCTGTCACGTCCATTTAAGTCCTTGCATAGTTACGCACCTTTTGTTGACACCATAGTCTCATACACTGTCCCAAAGACTTTCCCTTCGTATCCTCCCTGTTTTTATACATGAGGCCACTAAAATCCCTATGGCTACCCTCGTCGGGCACGCTGGGGGTGCTGTCCCACAGGTAGGCCCGAACCACCCTCCAGAGCAGGGTGCCGAAGGCGTTTACAGTATCAAGTGAAACGCTTATGGTCACCCCGTCCCGAAATACGGCCGCCTCCGCAAGGGACGCGATAAGTCGCGTCCACCGTCGACCGACCCTTACGGAAGCCAAACTGGCTTAGGTCGAGGCTTTCCCCGGTCTTATTACAAGTATTCACACGAAACTTCCTGTTAAAGCAACACTTTGTGACACGGACGTAGTAAAAAGGCTATTTTTGAGTTTCGGATTTTTAGCATATTATTAGAATGTATTTAAAGGATTGATATATGTCCTAATGAGAGAAATTGAAATTTAAAGCCTATGGTTTTTGAAAATTTGCTTCTCTCGTCGTCAGTAGCCTGAAGAGGTGTTATAAAATGGGAATTTCCGACGAGACACTCAGAAATTAGTGATAACGGTCAGGAGACCGAATGGTCAGAACTTGGAGGAAACTCGGTTGTTGCCAAAACATCCGTTACCTTCACTTCATTGCTAGACATCACAACTCCTCCGCAAGGGAAGGGTGTCGCGATGTTACTTAGACACGCTGATTGACGATTATGTATTCTTAGGAATGACCAAGCAGCGTGCATGGGACGAAATGGGAAATGAGACGGCCATTAGGGGCCAGAGCAAACAGACGATTACAAAGAAGTGGTCCATCAGAAACAAGTACTCAGTTAGAAAGAAGCTGTGAGTCAGGAAACACCAATCAAACAGTTCAGAACAACCAACACTCCAGCTAGGCACTAATTAGTGACATTAACACTCGGGATAATCGAATAAGCACTCGGACAAACAAGAAGCATTTTGGCTTAATTCATAGTTCGTTCGTTGTTAAGTTCATGTCAAAATTTAGTAAAGCAGAAACTAGAGTAAGATAAAAGCATCATTGTCCAAAAGACAATTCTACTCAGTCGGCACTACTGTGCAATATTCGAGAACTAAGACGGCAACTCAACACCCGTCATGATTCCAACACTTCCATTACCACACTAGTACGGGGGATAAAAATGAAAGGAAAACATGCTGCTGGATTAGCGATAAAGGATATAAGATTTACAATGACAGGAAGGACGCGATAAAGAAAAGTTTCGAGCTGGAGCTTTACGTTACTTCATAAAGCAGTGCGAGTGTTCCTCCACTTTTCAGTCAAAGGCATAAAAGCTAGAAGAGGCGGAAGGATGGCTGAATCCTCCCCCGTAAACGAAGGATTATTCCTCCAGCTTAATAAACCAGCGGGGCCCCAGCAATGAAACTCGGCCGCGTTTATTAAAACAAAGTTAAATCCCATAAGAATAGCCAGACAGCGAGAATCGAAAACAAACGGACAGTAAATTTGCGTTATCCCCTCATCTCCTTGAAATTCCCCTTTCCGTCCCCGCCAAGGATTCACCTAGAGTTTGTCGGGGGGGAACGCCGATAGGAAATTACGTCTGTAATATTACCTGTTACAGACTATTGGCCTTTATTCCAGTCTGAACGATAATTTCGTTCGATTCTCAAATATCATTCGCCGTAGGAAATATGGAAGGTCTTTCGAGAATGAAGCGCCCTCGTCATTTTTCATCGTCATTGATGCTTCAATGGCTCTCACAATTCTTACGTGAAATTTCATTTAAAAATACTCTTCGGGATATAGTTCTTTCTCTTTTTTATTTATTATTTGAAATTTGCCACTGACCTTTATTAAGTCAGTTAGCAAATGCGCTTTGTGTTAGTAAAGCGTGCGTTAAGACTATGTGTTAAAGCTTACTCTGCGTCGACACAGGATAGTGCTGTTTCTGAGAAAGTCAATTGTTTCAAAGGATTGTATAGTTTTGGTTGGAAGATGAAAACAACTTTCTCTCGAAAGATTGCCAGCCACACCACCCTAAACTTATTGTAAACCCACACGCAATGAAAAGAGGGACCTAGGATTTATGGGCCGGTTTCTGGAATAAGGAACCTTTTCGTGCGACGTCCTATAGGTCTTATTTACTGGACGAAATACTTGGTAATTGGGAAACTGCCCCAGTTTTTAATTGGACAATTCTAGGTCCCACTTTTCTGCACTTCCCTCTAAATCGCATCTTGGATTTTTGGACGATGAAGGAAATGCATTTTCAACCTCGACGAAAAGTGCCCTTCCATGAAACGGAACAAATTCGGACCTTGTAGTAGGCAGAACAAGCTCAGAATTCAACCGGAGAACTAATTCGGACCTCGAACAGAGAACAAGTTCAGAACTCGAACAGTGAACATTTTTGGACTTGAACCCTCATACAGAACTCTTACGGACTTTAAAGAAATCTGTTGAACTTGTACAATTGTGAACGTATACCTAATATCGGACTGCTGGTAAGCAATTCTTACAAAACTATGTAACAAGATTCAATAAATAATTGCTCTGAGTAAAGTCTTATAGTAAAGCTTTGCCACATACTCTTCATTCTAAGGCACCCTTAGCGTGTGATAAAGTATCGTTAAGGTATCACAGTGATCCTTCAAATGTACGATAAGTTTAATTAATCCGCGCCTAGCGGAGGATGAGTCCATTCGGACTTAGTTAGCTATTTTAAAATCGCCAAGATTAAATTGACGATTGAAACCAAACACTATCTCGTTTAAAACAGAAAATTCGCGTGCCCCCACTTTGCCTTAAGTAATCAGTGAGAGCTAAGCGAATTCAGAAACGATTATTGAACAGATGAATAGAAAAGTACGATAAATATCACTGTTCCGCGGATCACCCGCGGAATATTCTTAGAAACCCGCCGGTTTTATTTTTCCCCGGGTTAAGCATTTGTTCCATAGCGGCTAGCAATCTGGGAAAAGGAAGAAATCATCCGGCGTGCAGATTGTTAGTACGTTTCATGACATACAAGTTAGAAAGCTGTTTTTGAGAATGTCTCTTTATTCGTTAATTCCTTGAGGAATAGTGTCATAAAACGTGAGTTTCTAAAGGGCTTCGGGACAGAGGCCCGGCAGCCCCTACCTGGGCACGCCGCGAGTGCCAAGCCTGGTGGAAATTCCCGTTGTGGTTTCAAATGTTTAAACTTTTTCTGACCTTCACCCCCTCTTGTCATCGCCTAGTCCGTACGGAGCATGTTGCGGACACACGGATAGGTCGATGGCAATTAGGGAAAAATATAATTGGCTCGTACCGACAGCCAATCGGTGAAGAAGTCACCTCTTCAGAGTTTTCCTCCTTCTGGAAAAAACTGGAGAGGAGAGTCTAAGTCCAACCACCAAAGAGTCGAATTCCACCCGCAAAAGAGAAGATACTCACCAGGAGTATCACGAACGAAACCACATAATCACCAGTCTCGCGTCACTCACTTTCATTGTTAACTTTGTAATACAAAAGTAAATACATATAGTTAGTTAAGTGTTAACTCAGTCCACAAAATTACCCTGGCCTTTCAAAGAATTCGCCAGGAAATCGCCAGGAAATTTACAACTTTCACTTAGTGTATTACATACTGCACCTACATACAGTAAAAAAGAAATACATTGTATGTATATCTTGTTCTGAAACAGAATAAATATGATTTACTCATACATTGCTTACACTTTCTTGTCCCTACTAATAGTACATAAATGTAATAAAAATGTACATATTTATAGAGAGTATCCCGTAACTGGTGGTACAAGCGAAGAGGGGGCGATTCTACGTGAAAAACTGAATCGAAAATGTAGAATAAAATTTTTCCATAAGAAGCTTTGTTTTCGAGAAAAATAAGTTTGAAAATTTGTCGAGTACGGGTGCTCTCGGCTTTACGTTTGTACTAATAAACGATACTAATTTCATGAAAAATATTGATAATACATTTGTTAACACAGCTTCCCGTGCTTCTTTGTGGTTGGAAGGTCGGGTTGGCGTTGGTAATTATTGCACGCGTATGTACCAACTACTTATTGTCGCGATGGTGATCGCGCTTTATTTATGATGTCGATTATTGCGGACTGGACCGCGCTGGTGTATCAAGAATGTCGAGTATTGCGTGTTAGAGCGCTCAAAGTGGTGTCGATTGTTTCTAAGTATCTTAGAATCTGCTCGAATGTCGTGAACTGGCTGTATATATCTGTTTTCGCCAAAATGGGGAGTTTACCTTTTTGGCAAATCATGGGCCTTTCACCCCCTAGAGCCGCTCTCCTAGGCCCTCGTGCACTCCCCCGTGGTCCGCAGAGCAGGGCGTTGGCAGAGAGGGAGAGACGGTCCCAAAGGGGGGTGTAAGCCCCGCGTGGCGATCTTGCCGAAACGTCGACTTTACGGGTTTATGGCATGTTTACCGTTACTGAGCGCGCAGAGGCAAGTACCGGCTTACCATGTGGCCCGCAGAAGTGGAGAATTTCCGCGGCCATCAGGTAACAAGCCGGATTTGCCCTCTGGTTGAATAGGCTATTGTTATCAAAAAACTTGTAGAAAAACTTTTCAAAAGTAACGTCGCTTGGAATCCGTGCCATAAACCCCTGTTGGTTAAATAACATTTATTAACGATTTCCTTGATTTAAATTTACATTACTAATGGAATTGTTGAAAGTAACGTCTGTTGGCGCATAAAAATCTTTGCTCTTTAAATCGGAAAGTTATAGACTGATGATACGACAAATCTAACTATAACATAGAAAGTTAGTAGAAGTTAGGCAACGTTAGTTATACACACTTAAATATAATTCAACTTTCAGTAAAGTTGAAGAAAATTCCTGAAATTTCGTGGCGACAGTTGCGTGGGACACCCTGTATATTATTTACAAAAATTAATAGTAAAGATATCTGAAAATATTGAAAAAGTACGCTCCATAATACCTAATACAGGTGGTAGTTTAGACTTTTCAAAAAATCGATTCTTTTTTTGCATTTTCTGGAAGATTAGAATTTGCCCGATTTCGTAAAAATAACGAAGTTATAAATATTTAAAGAACACTGCACACTGCAGTGTACGACGTAAATTATTGAAGTGATAATTACAAGCGGAAATACAAAACAAAAAACATACATTTAGGAGCAGCAGCCGTTAAAATCACCACGGTTTTAGCCGTCAATATAGTATTTATTTGCCAGCGAGCAGAGGTGTACGTAAATTCCCAACATGAGGTGAGCAGGACTTTTTTGAACAAGAGGAAGGTCCACTCTATGATCCTGGGCTGACAGATTTGTCGAAAATATAACCATATTCATTTAACTGGTATGAAAAGCTTTAAACACGTTTTGCTCGAAACCGTATTTTCTGAACTGGCTAACACGACATCTCAAGTTCTAATTGACTGATTGACTCCAAATTTTGCATGCACGTTTAATAGGTGTGCTGTTATCGCGGGAACTAGAAACCCCCAAAAAATGCTGTTTTTCCTAATTTTATAGCCCACAAAACACGAAAAAAATGGAAAAAATGGACATTTAAATTTCAAAGTATCTAGATTTTCTTAATTTTCAATATTTTATTTTATCCTGCTTCACACCATAGCAACATTTATTCTAATCAAGAATCTTTCTGGCTTTGTCGTTTCCAATAAGTAGAATCACCGCAATCCAACCAGTAGAACACTTTTTTTTAAAAGAACCATACCTACTAGCATATTTATCTGCATTTATTTGACATATTTTTCGATATGACAGAAAATTCAAAATTTTTCACGACAACGGTAGTGGAAGATTTTTTATTTAAATAAACAATTTTTATTAATCTAATAGCACAGTCTTATAAGGCATAAAAAGCATTTCAATTTTTATTATATACATTTTTTCATATCTACTATAGTTTTAAAGATATACAAGGAAATATGGTAACACTTATCTTCATTCAAGGGCTGTTTTCACCCCGAAGAACCGAAATTGGGCCAAAAACAAAATTGCCCGATACTTCTCTCGAGGTCCCCTACAAACCCACACAGTTTCAAAAAAATCGGAATTTTCGGGTTACCGAAGTTCCCTTGTAAGTAACTTTAATTTAGTCAACTTTGTTTAGTTTCATTTAACAAAAATAGTGAATATTTTCAAAGCATAAATACATACAGATATTAAAACGTACGATACGATATTAAGAAGATAATTTTGTACGCTATGGAAACATGAAGAGAAGTACATAATAATTAATCCGTGTAATAAGTGCAGCAAATTGGTATGTGAAAAAGTAACAGCAATGAATAGATAAGAGAATAACGAAGGTATTAAGCCGTTCTTCACAGAAGCTTCATTGGTTCTCGAAGCTCGGGGTAAATGATGGAAATCAATGAAAAAAGAAAACGGAAAGCCCCGTCGGCGTAATCTAATTTGCTGATGCGACAAGAAGAAGGCTCTAAATTGCCAGGAACGGAGCAAAAAGAGGCGACGATCGATCCACGCAGGAAAATTGGAAATACCTTAGTCCAATCTCGGATCAAACCACTCTGCAGTGAATCAAGATAAGGAGGGACCCCTCTTGCCTCCCTGCGTGGAAATAGAGATCGCGATGTCGACGTTTAAGATCGCCCAGAAGATCTCTTAAAATTTCTCAGAGTGTCGCCACAAATTCATCGACTGTGCTCTGGTCGCGATCGGATTACCCGTATTCTTTTCTCGAGCCCTTTCGACGTTTGATTGCGAACTCTATCTCGAACAAGCTCTCGAGGCTCCTTTTATCTTATAGAAAACATTGAATATCGAGAAAATGATGATTTAAAAGGAAATGTATTTATTTTCGACATTTCTGAAAGGAATATATGTTAAAAATACAATAAAATATGTTAATTTGAGTTTCTATAATTTAAAAAGCATAGCTTGATAGAAGGTATTCCGGGTGCTATAAATACCCAATTTAAGAAATATTTTTAATGCTACTATTTAATGTAAATAATTTAATCATTAGTTATGAATATACGATTCAACAGATGTAGATTAAAAATTTAAAGATCCATTCTACCCAAAACAGCTTTTTTAAATTAAATATGAAAAAATAGAGAAGCAAGTGGAAGAGTTCGCGTTTCAATATTCTAGAACGCAAAAAGATACTATGCTTAAAATATTTTTAGTGTTATTACGTGACGCGA
>NW_017100290.1:367129-370729 GCF_001263275.1 Habropoda laboriosa | reverse complement strand
TAGCATAGCTGAAAATATGAACCTTTTACTTTCGCGGCAGATCGAAATATACGTGCTTGAATTACTCATACGTTCTGTCTTCGAGAAGAATTCAGGCTGTTGCTTGTAGACGTACATACAAGCTTATGACGAAAAATCACTCTTATCTGACGGAAATAGAACGAATGGTCGAGAAACAAGATTAACCGTGACAATTTTTCCTTATCTTTTTTTTTTAATTATTAGCTTGGTGTATATGAAACATCGTTTTATTAAATGAAATTTTAAATACGTTGTGTTTTTTCAAAAAATAATAATAAAAAAATAAATAATTCCCAGCGATTAACTAGTTTCGTTATTCCAAATTTATAAAAATTATTAGTCTTTGAATTCAAACATTCGTTGAATGCTGCTTTTACAGTGTTTTCATTTCAGGATAATTTATTTGCTAGAACAGAGGTCGGCAACCTTTTGGTTAAAAAGGTCACTCCGAATGGCTGGCTTGTGATAAAGGACGCTTTACCTTAATTTTGCTGGAGGGAAAGTTGTAAACTTAATTGAACACATATTTATATTAAATGAATTTATTAATAAAAAATTCTACTGGTTCATCTTACGCACAATCATCTTTTAAAACCATTTTGTAAAAATATCTGGCACAGTGGCGGCACTTGGGTGCCCGTGAGCCCCGTGTTGCCGACTCCTGTGCTAGAAGATTGCTTAGATGTTTGAAGAAATGGTAGTCTGTTGGAAAAAGGTCTATTTAGTATAGTGCCGTTCAGTTATCGCTCGTACGGGCAGCGTATTAGGCTTCCCCGGGCGTAAAGGAACCGGCGGGCAACAAGCCACGCCTTCTCGGGCAACGATGCGTGTATGTATAGTATGTACATACATGTGTACTTATATAAGTACATATGTAATAACCTTCTACTGTTTACGAGCCTATACACCTACCACAAGCGTCTTTCCCCCACTCCTCTTTAATGTCTGTAACATCACTAGCCCGCGGGCATCCGTGGGTGCCCTTGCCCGCCTGAAGGCCTGCTAAGCGACACTGGTCTATGTAGTAAATAGCGGAGGATGTGGCAAAATTTCATATTGTTTACAGTAGATTGTTTTCAAAACGTTATCATTGACAGCCCTATCTAGCCTTCCTCTAGGCTTATTTCCAATGAAAAGTCACCAATCTTGAATTTTGCAGACCAACGTTGAAATATCCTATATTTACATAACCTTCTTCCAATGCTAAATTTATATTTTCAGCAGTCTTTTCAAGTTTCACATTATGCAAAAAAATTACTCGTCAAATTATGATACTATTCATCACGTCGTCAGATAATATCTAAACAATTGTATCATGAATTTTTTTACAATTCAATACACGTGTACTACAGTAAGTTCTTTCTTCTTGACTATTATGTATAAAAATTTATGATCGGAGAAAATTTAATACATGCTACCAACCCGCCAATTTCAACTGTTGAGAAAACGACATTTTATTTGCACCAACTCAATACATCATACATAAATTTCATCAAAATCAACGATGTACATTTGTTATTGCCCGTGATTGTTGCAAAAATCAACTTTCGAGCTTGGTTTGTACTTGCACGTGGTGTGCCAACTTTATTTCAAAACCTTCTCGAAGGACCACCCAGTTAGACTGGGACTTGTGAATTGTTCGAATGCTATCGTGTGTGGTTACAATTTCAGCTGGTTGCTCCTTGGTGGTAGTTGGACGACTGACTCTCGACATCGTCTCTCGGACATCCGTGGGAGAGTTTTTTGTTAGAGCACGCTGGGTAGTTGGACGACTGACTCTCGACGTCGTCTCTCGGACGTCCGTGGGAGAGTTTTTTGTTAGAGCACGCTTATTGGTTAAATGGTTAACAATTACATTTACCAATCAGGGTGTCTAATATCGTCTTCACCGCCCTTCCAGTGCGCCCTCAGCGTGCTGTCACATTGGAAGGGTGGGAGACGGCCGCGTGGGGTGGGCGGAAAGTCCCAAAAAGCTGGAATTTCCTCCGTGAAGACCGAACAACATTTGAGGACTCTCCTCCGAATCAGAATCAACGGTAATAAAATTATCGAATATGAAATTGGCAAATTCAGTTGTTTTATTTCCCTTTTATATATTACGGAATTATCAATGTTATTTACTGCATCTCAATTGTCAAATTTCATCGAGTAAGACAACGATGAATTTAATTAATGCATCAATGCCTCTACCCTTTTCCACCTTGTTCCACGTCCGTTGCATTTATCGTGCTGTAGCTTTTTAACGCGAGCATCGAATTAACTGGCCATTTGGAAATTTGGGGTATTTAACAAAGTTACACGTTTATTTTCCCCTCGTGACATATCATTATTTTCCATTGCTACCTCATTCCGTTCAAAAGTGATACAATCAACAGGATGCGATTATTAAGATCTTGCAGTCAGTATCGTTGTAAATTGTCTCGATTTTTCGCTCGAGAAACACTTACTTTCAGCGACGTCGTTAGATTTTCATTAAAGTCAAACTGAAATTGCTCTCGTGCATTAAGCCGCACGGGAGATGAGTACACTCGTCGTAATTCATTCTTAATGACGCTTTCGAGGAATTCCTCGAGTTACACGTTATAACCCAAGTCGCCTGGCAAAATAGTAAACATTCTGAACAATTCACGAAGCGCTGTTCCAAAATTGAAAATCAGAAACTCGGTGTTTACGTTTCACGATTTGCAGGCCCATGAATTTCTTGTCGTCACCTATCTCTCGAACGCGCCTCAATAGCCCCTTTCAGATAAGGATACTAATATCCTACCACCGCGATCCTTCGTTCGGTCTTGTTTCTGTGTTCGACTATTGCGTCTCGTTCGCTTCATTCTACGACGCTCAGATTCAGTTCAATGTTGAATTTCAACATGCTGAATAGTACCTTGCAATTAATGCGTCCTTAGAGTATCAATTGATACTTACTACTGACAATGTCTTCTACATAGCTATCTTCTCTTTCTTTCAAATCTTTTATTATGCGTGTGAAAATATTCCGGTTTAGTCAAATTTTCACTTTTCAATCATCTACATATTAGGTATATATTTTACAAATGACTTAAAAAAATCTTATTGTGAGTGTATTTTCATTCTTCCATACAACGCCACACATTTCATTCCCTCATTAATACACATTTTACATCCGCAATTGACTCGTTAATACAACATGAAATACTTTACTTGTTTCACCCCGATACATACAAACCAAACCGAAAGCAAGAATCACGCGACTCTCCAACAACAAAACCCATCTCCTTCAATCGATCGAGGCTCGAACAACTTTGCACGATCGGCCAGCAGCACAAAATACAAAATAAATTCAATCAGCGGCTACCCTGGGGAGCACGCAATGGGGCTAGGTCCGACATAAACGTTATCGTAAATTCATCAAGCCTGGAAGAGTAACCGGGAAGAAAAGCGAAGAAAGCGAGACTGGTCTGCGCCTGGCAGTCTCACAATCAATCTCAACCCCCTTCCTTTCCCTTCCTCCCCTTTCCGTGCTGCCGAAAGCTCGAGAAGTTCGCGAGTGGACAATGAATACTCCTTTCGTCGGGGTCTAGCACGAGAGAGTTGGAAGAATGG
>NW_017100290.1:338784-367037 GCF_001263275.1 Habropoda laboriosa | reverse complement strand
TCGAATCGACACAACTTTTCCTTCGATCAAACAAGCCAATGTTTACCGAAATCGACAAAGCACAGAGAGAGAGAGAGGGATGTAAGAGAACACGTTGTCGCTTTAACTACCATTGCCTCGTATAATCGACGCTCTCTGTCCCACGTGTCGTTCCATCGTTCCCTCTGTTCCCCTTTCGACCTGCTGGAAGTGAAATTCAAAACTAAATGAGATTCCGCCCGATCCTGGTCTTACTTGGAACACTTTCACCCTGCCCACCCTAGACCTGTGCTAGGGGCGTACATTTCACCACTGGAAGCGTGCACCGAAGGATTGAAGTGGGGATAATGAGAGTGGGGAAATTCATACGGGCATTGATTTCGGGGGTGAGACGAGCTGTGGAACATTTCGAACGGCAAGACGCCGTATTCCGGAGTTGTGAGAAGCAACATTGCGGATAATTGCTATTGCCAAGTCTGTGAGGAGATATTAATTTGCCTGTTAGGATTAGTATTTGCGAGAAATTATGGAATTTCGGGGAATTTGTGGTGGCTCGAAAGAAAATGGGTTAAAGGTGAGATTCGATGTTAGAATTGCTGCGCATGAAACATAACCTATACTGTGCGGTTGAAAATGAAAAGAAAGTGGTATGAAAACATAGGTAAATAAATGTGTCGCGGAAAAGTTATAATACCTAATACTTTTTCATAACTATTCAAAATTACTGAGGAATAGAGTTACGGTAATTATTAGGTTGGCAACTAAGTCCGCGGCCTTCACATTTTCTTGAACAAAATTATTTATTAAAATTGTACAAGTAACAATTTCTAATTGAAATATGCCCCATTTGATTCAATAATCTCTTCAATTCCTCGCCGCCAGAAAAAGGTCATTTTTGCTTCAAAATATATGGACAGGTGCGTTTTGATGTTCTGAAATTTGGAAGCAGAGTCTGGGCTATGTCGTGGATTAGTTAAGCGTTCCCAGCTCAATTCGTCAATTTTCTACAGTGTAATTGTGGATGAGCATTGTCCAGCTGCAGAATAATCCCTTTTCGTAAGAGTTGTAACGAATTTTTTCGGAGTTTTGCCTGAACATGATCAAGTTGGGATGAGTTGGGATGAGGTACGACCATTTTAGACCAGCTCCCAGTGAACAACACCCCCAAACCACCATCAAACACACAAAACAGAAGGTCGCGAATTTATTTGCCAACCTAATACATACTATTAAGTCATCCTGAAAGTTTCCGCGAATTTAAGCTGTTCATTTTGAAAAAAACATAATACCACTGAAATTAAACATTTTCCTCTAAAATAATGTCTAGAATGTTCGATACACTTTTGCCAACGTATTACAAGAGCATTAATTCCACGTGCATAGAAATCCGAATCTCAAAGAGAATGAAAGACGCAAATGAATCTCCCCGATCCAAACCTAGCTTACACCTGAAAAAAATCATACTCTCGGGTACCACTATCACTGCAGAGTCATACATTAACGAATTGGAGGACGTGTAGCAAAAACTGAAGGTACAGCAACCAGCTCTGGTCAACAGAAAAGGCTTTGTCCCTTTGCATGACAACGGTAGACCGCACGTAGCAAGCAGAATTGTACAAAAATTGCATGAACTGGGTATTAAAGTTCTACCTCATCCTCCAGATTCCCCTGATTTTCACTTTTTCCGCTTACTTGACAATTTCCTTACACAAAAACGATTTAGAAAACAGGAAGATTTTGGAAACGCCTTTCAACAGTTCTTTTTCCTCTTAGATATTTGGATTTTTAATGCTCTTGTAATCCGTTGGTAAAAGTTACGTTTTTTCAAAGTGTGTTAGGGCTTGCGGATGATCTTTCGATCGTTCAAGCTTTGCCGGTTTTTGCACGTGTGTGCTGACTAATGTTCTAAGGCTTCGAAGGACCAGTTATGTTCTATTTTCTGCAACTAATTCAAGATATAAATTCTATTGCGAAGTGAGAGATGTTTCACTTGCGAGTGGCCAAGTGTTTCTTGCGAGTTGCAAAGTGTTTCTGCTGGAGTCTCTGCGGTTTCCCTCGACGAAGACTCCTATTTTCCTAAAAACACCCTGATTGGTGATTTTTCCTTTTCTAAATCACCAATCAGTTTACTCCGGTTTCGCCCTTAGCGCGTTATCTTAGAGTGGGGTAGACAACGACCGGAGAAAAGGTTCGGTGGACGGATGCGTGGGAATCCTGTGGAATCTCCGCTTTTCTAGGCTTCGTTAAAGTCAAGTGGCCCATCGACGTTGGCAAAAGTCGTGGGCCACTTTTCTATTTTCCGTTCGGAGACTCCAGGATTTATGGCAGTGTCTGGTCCTAGAGACTAAGTGTCGCAGGCAACGCAATAAACACTTGTGGTGTTTTGAGAAAGCGATATTTGCCTGCGACGGCGACCACTTGACTCGCTGCCATAAATCCGGCTACAGGATACGCCTTAACAAAGTGAACGGCTTAAAATCGCGGAAACTTTTAGGATGATCTAATAATTAACTGTAGATATATTAATTGACCTGTTACAAACTCCTAGACCATGAGCTCTCGAAGTAGACACAAAGTATCGAGTGAAATTTTCATTTTCATTCGGCGAAACGTGTGAAACATTCCCCCTTGTGTTCATCCACGAAATCTTCGAGAAGAAACATTGTAAACGAGTCCTTATGACCACGACGAAGATCAAGAGAGTACGAACTTTTTCCCTTTCCGTGACGAACGGAGTTAATTAACGATACCTCGAGTTGCTCGTCTTTTCTTTTCCTTCTTCGGAGCAAGAGCAGTGAAACTCGTACCGCGAATTTAATGAGATTTACTTCGTTTCACCAGCGTCGGAGCTAAAATCTGTAAGTTTCGCCTCTTCTTCGACAGCAGAGAAGAGAGAGAGAGAGAGAGGAGCAACGTTGGCTGATTCTTTTAACACGAGAATCTTTATTCCGTTAATTTCCTAGAAACTTATCCAATCTGTCATGATAAAAGGGAACTGCGATAATCTAAAATGTAAACAACGAAAGTTTCAGCTTTTCCGAGCGAGACTTTGGAAATTTCTGCAGAGTGAAATTCATTTGACAACTCGTTGAGAGTTTGGAAATTTCATTCAACGCTGTCTCTTAATGGAGTAATCGGAAGATTGCAGAACGCCGGTAATAATTCAGAAAAGAGCCGGGCATTCAGATTATAAAAGTCTCTGTAAACGTCAGAGGAAACGCGTTTCCATAAGAAAATGAAAAGAATGAATATTTCACGGCGAAAACGGGCAAAGGTACAAAACAAACAACAAATTATAATTATCATTAACAACGTAAAGGCAACGGATACGCCTTCGTTAACGCGAGACTTCTCTGGTATTAAAACGGATTAGCGTCGAAGCATGCAAAGCTGAATCTACCTTTCAGCTCAAAGGGCATCGTTTTCCCACGCGGAAAATTCTGTTCGCATCTCGCGAGAGCCAAAAGGGACAGGAACCGGGACGTATTAATATAATTAAAAGCTGAAAGGATCACGGAAATGTCTTATATCGTAAGCGGGAAAATTTAAAGGAAATTACATGAAAAACATGTGAAAACGGGAGACTGCATCTTGTTCGAATAATTCCAGCTAAAAAGAGATGTAAATTTTCAAGGAACCAGCTCGAATTAACACTATTTTAGTGTAAATCGATAAATGCCCCCAAACTTTTGACCAGAAACTTTTAACTATTGAAAGTAAGAAAAAAATGACTAATAAGAGTTCATATGGTTTGAAGACGTGCGTCTAGTGATGACGAAAAAGTCTTCTCAAAGTCATCTTGAACGAAGATCATTCTAAAGTCATCCCCATTTTTGTTACTGTCACTTTTTCCTAGGTCATTTTATGGTGATAATGTCTTAGATCGTTGAAGTCGTCTTATAAAAAATAGATGTTAATGTGCATAAAAGTTTCCATAACCTTAGAATGACCTTGGAGGACATTTCTTTTATCATCACTAGACGCACATCTTCGAATTATATAAACTACTAAACTTGGTCATATATACTATTTTCTATACCAGCGGAAATAATTTAGATGTTCATTATAAGTGAGACACCCTTTATACAGGTCGGGTTGCCTGTCGTCGGGCGCCAAATGAAAACACATTCGAAGCTTCGTTACCAATAAACGAATCAATATCAGACGTACCATTTATTAAACAAAAACTGTGTTTTTAATTACCCTCTACCACTTCCAATTCAATCTACCCACAACTCTAAAGCGCGGTAAATTTATCTTCAGAAACCAGAAACGCAGAAATTATTTGGTCGGTACACGTGAAATTGCCGTTTCGCGTGAAACAGCTTGAATGAAAATATTTTATTGCTTTATAACTACTTGGTTTAATCAAAAAACATTTGACAAACTTTGAGTTTCTATGACATTTCTCGAGTCGTTTGGTGAATACATTTTGCAAACCAATTTCTCATGTTTCTTTCCCTTAATCGACCTAACCTTTCCCGGTTTCCCCCACACCTTTTCAATTAATTTTTTCCACGAAAACCAATCCGTAGACCAGACACGTTTATTCATCATCGAATTCGCAGGTATTCCATAAAATCAATATTCCCCATTAAGTCTGTCGGGGAAATATTCCTGAAATACCCTAGCTAAATGGGTTGGTAACGGTTGCTGCTAGTAAACACCTTCCTTTCCTGATCCTCGCCATCTTTTATCATTACAAACCATGTGTAATCAATACTATAAAAATAAATCTTTGCAATTAGTACAATAATCACCGAGTTTCAGAGTTTATTTCGAACAAAATCTTACCTGTTCTGCGTTACACACACTCCACAGTAATTGTTAGGTTTTCTGTAGAAACGGTTTATGGCACGATCGACCGGGAGTGGTTATTTTTGAGTTCAGGATTTTCGTTTATTGCTTGCACGGGTCTAATTACATCCTGCGAGGGTCACTAGAATTGCTTCGCTAGATTTTTAGTAATTTGTGTCCCTCGCGCTCAATAGTCTACGAACATACCATACACTGTATGTAACGGTCCGCTTGCCGATTAGTCACCCAGAGGAAATTCCAGATTTTTGGGACCTTCCGCCCACTCTTCCAAGGTGACAGCGCGCTAAGGGCGCACTGAAAGGGCGGTAAAGACGATATTAGGCAAATGCAATCGTTAACCATTGACCAATCAGCGTGTCCCAACAAAAATCCCTCTCACGGACGTCGGGTAGTCGTTCAACCACCACGAACAAGGAGAACCAAGCTCACATCACGCGATAGAAATAGATCAATTTACAAGTCCCATTCACATTGGGTGGTCCTTCGAACCAGTATCTAGACGGCACAACATCGTGCAAACATCTGCAAGGCTCGAAAGTTCATCGCCACAACCACGGGCATTAACAGTAATACCCCGTGGAAATCAATCGCTAAAGTGAAAACGCAGCTACGTTAAGAAAAAATCCTCGGTAATATTAAAACTGTGTGTATATTTTTCTCTTATGTGTGGATACACGAGATACTAAGAATCTTTCGAAATGAAAATTATTCGAGGGAACAATGAGACTTCGGTTCGATCTCTTCTTCGTTCTCGACGGTTATTTAGAAAATCGAACGACAGATATTGGCGGCGTGACATCACGGATCCCTTTCTTCGACAGTAGTGAAACGTTATTAATGTCGCGTTGCATTCGAGGCCGCCTTGAAAGCGTTCGCGACACGAACTGGAAATGGAGAACTCTCTCGTCTGAGAGTACAATCGCCGTCGTCCGTCGATATTAAAAAGTATCATTTCCTCGAAATTATTGAAAACGGTTAGATTTACATGTGTGATGCGCACACATGCCATACGTACGCGTACAGAATCGGGATCAAAGCAACGGAATTACGAGTTCTGGATTAAAAATAAATTTCATTCTGTTGAACGATGAAGGAACGAACGAACGAACGAACAAACGAAGCGTATTTAATATTTGCGTTATTAAAATTACACGGAAAAGAGATCGCTTTGTTAGGGCTCGTTCTCGCGTGTCTATTTAGCTACGAGAGCATGATTACAGTCGATGGGGAAAATTATTTTCCCTATAACAAACTGCAACGCGCCAAGCACTGTGCACTCCTTCCAACGAGTCTATTAAAATATACACAGGGTGCTTATCTCGGTTGTTACGCGAGATTTCTCCAAGAGGAAGCTTTTCAACGTTGAAATTGCAAACTTCTAATTTTTCGCGTTTTACAAAATTTCACGTCCTCGTGCTCCGAAGGTGTACAATTTTCGAATTTTCACGCCTTGAAGCTGCAAAATTTGGTAATTCTCACACTTTGAGACTCTGTTTTCCAATTTTGATGTTTGGAAATTGTCGCGTCGTGAACAATAGACTGTTTTTCCAATATTCGTCGCAGTCAGTGGATTGGTTCATGGTGACCTCACACGAAGGCCCACACCCTAAGTCACGCGTACGCTAGGCCCTATACAGGGTGTTTCGTAAAGAGTGTAACACCCGGAAATGGGGGGGTTGCTGGGGTAACTCTGAACAACTTTTTCCGTTACCAAAATGTTGGTTGAAGCTTCGTTTTTGAATTATTAACGAAACACACTGGCCAATCAGCGCGCGCGTAGAGCCCGTGTCTAGGCACAGGAGCGCAGAGACTCATCCGCGCGCGATCGTGAGCAAACGCATTAGCACGGCGTGGGTATCGAGGGAAGCGTGCGACAAATGTTACATCGCCTTAAATTGAGAATAATCTAGAATTATTCGTTATTCATGAATAACAAATAAACTAATAAGTCGTTTAACACGTTGAAGAGTCTGCTTGCATGAAAAAAAAACATGGTGAGAAAAACAGGTATAAGTTATAAAAACATTTAAATCGCATAGGTTGATAAAAAAAATAATGATATTTCAGAAAACCAGAATAAGTTTTATTCGGTGCCAGAATCTGTACTGTAAAACTTAAATTGTAGGACAAGAGGTTAAAAAAAAAAAAAAAAAAATGTCAGAGTTATGTAATTAGTACGTGCAAGTAAGAATTTGCGTCTCTCTGATATGTAATAAATTCAATGAAAGTTTATAGAAAACTGAACCTATCTGATCGCGTAGAACGAGATCACGTAAAAAAGTAGCGCGTAAATGAAGGGACGGTGTATAATAATCACCCTCTTCGGATCATCCAACCAATACGAATTAAGACGAGTTTACTTCGACGAGATACCACCAGCAACGAAGAGACATAAAAGGGTTCTCGCCAGAGAGACAACTGCTATCGACAAATACACAACACGCTCTGGTGATACACACAATTCACACAACTGCTTTTTATACCATACATTTTTGTAGAGTACACTCGTAGAAATAATCGCCTATTTAGTTATATTTAGAGTTATAAAATATATATAGGTAATATAAAATCCAGGGTGTACTTTTAATATCCATCACGTTCATACAGTCCACTCGTATTTTTGAAAGACTTCACTTTTCCCGCGATAAGTTCGAAGTCGCGTCATTAATTCGTGGTGAAAACACAACCCGTCGACGCTGTGCGTGTGTAACAGAAATTCTATAACTATTAAATTTACACGCTTTGAAACTTTATAATATTCGAATTTTCACGCTTTCAAGCTGCAAACTTTGGTCATTTTCACACATTGAAGCCTCCATGTTTTTCAATTTTCACATTTAGAAATTCTACAATTTTTGAGTAAATTCTCTACAAGTGTCATTCAGTTTGGATTCTACAAGTGTCAGTATGGATGGTCCTACGCCTAAGCTGCGTCATTGCTGCGCCTATGTTATCTCGCTCGCAGTCAGTCAAGCGTGTAACGCTACACCGGTCGGTTTTCTTTACGAGATTTCACGGCACAAAAAATCATAATAGAAAAATATAATTTCTTTAATTTTACTTTTTTTCATCTGGATTTTTTTTTAACACGTTGGTGAGATTTTTCTGATGAAAATGATATCAAACACGATATAATTTGAACAACATTTACTTATTAACACGTTCATTGTCGCGCCAGATTTACAGGTTGCTGTCAGGCGGCCACAAGAAAATACATTTTAAGCATGGAATTATAGTATTATGCTTTATAATTTTTTTTTTTCAATTAAAAATAATGTCTAGCTAGCTATAACGTTCAAAATTTTTAGTTGACAACATTTATTTTATTTTAATTATTCTAAACATTTGAGGCACTCCAGTCACTGATGACCACCATGGCCATATCCAGGAAACAATCTAACGTTAAAACTTATTGAGTGATTAATTTAATTTCATAATATATCACTTTAGCGAGCCACCGTTTGGTTGCCAATTGTTTATCACATAGAGTCGGCCTACCTCCACGTAAAAAAAAAAAAAAATGTAGGGTCGATTCCACAACAGTCAGTAAAATGTAGGGTCGATTCGACAAGTGTCAGTAAAATGTAGGGCCGATAACAGCAGAAAAGCTGCTAAACAATTAGAATTAAATGTAACGATAGAAATTATTGCAATAATGCGTAATGCAATTGAAAAATTGAAAGAATCAAAAGAAAAAACGCGAATTCATATCTTTCTCGATTCTAGAGTATAAGAAAATTTGAATAAAATACGCGACGAGAATTGGGGAGAAGCATAAGTTAAACGCGTAAAAATATTCAATAATAAACGAACTAGGGATGAAGCTATTATTTCAATACGCGATGCACTGACTCTAGTATTTACTAAAATTCAAAAATTCTCGTATAAATTCCGAAAATAGATTATTAATTACGGTAAACTACTGAGACGGTTTAATTTAGGGTGGGCATAGTGCACTCGTTCCAAATCAGCTCACAATATACAATAATAAATCAACTAACTACTTAACATGCAATTCATGCAAATTTCTTGGATGGTAAATTATTAGTAAACAAAATTCAATATCAGAGAAAATATATGAAAAATTTCAAATTAATTTCAATTGCTGGAAGAAAAGTAACGAAAAGGCAACCTCTCAAAGTCATTTCAATATCCTATTCGACAAGTCTGAAGAAGAACGATGACTAAAATTCAAATGTTTATTTCCCTAAACCTTCAAAATAATTTCGAAATATTTTATTCGAAGCGGAGTATTCCAAGTCAGTATCGCTAATTGAAGAAATTATTTGATTGTATTTAAAAGAACCGAAAGGAGAATATTTAAAGTCTGATATTAAATGTCTAGCAAGTACCAGTAATTAGTAAAATGATTTATATTTGTTTTCAAAGGAAAATTTCTAATAGGTATTAGTTAAAATGAATTATTTATTCAGTCTATTGAATTGAAATTTTAATTGATTCTAATGTATACAAGTGATACAAGAAGGCTGAGTGTGTACAGGGTGGACATAGGCTAGCTAGTAGCCCCCGACCACTCTATTCACATCTCAGAACCTTCAGGTCAAAATATGCCGCGAAGTGTCTAGCGCCCAGTAAAAAGGGTGAATAAGTTCGCGGGACATCGGCGGGTGCTTATATACCTGCGGTACCCTCTCCCCAAAGTTATTAGCAAAATCGTCGTGAAGGTTAGGCGGGAAATTTTCGCGGGAGATTTCCGTTATCGTAACACGGTATAATTTATCAATTTTCACAATTTTGATATAACTTTATACTTCCGACAATTTGTTATAACATTGCATATAACAATTTATACGTTTTTACAATATTCTTCAATGGAAACATAGGTTTTAGCGTTCTCGTTACTTACTCGTGGTTAAATTAATATCGCAGGGATTAAAAATCAGGTTGACCTGTTGTCGTAGATTAAAAATAACCCTAGTACAGCTAAATTTATCGTGTTAAATAATTCTTTTTACACGAATGAAAAATGTATTCAACGTTTGTTTGTTATAATATCGTGAAATTATATTACACATTTTCTCTATTCACACCGAATTTAAAGATTGTAACGATTAAAAATCAAGTTGAACTGTGGGCATTTATCAAGAATAATCATAATAAGGCTGAAATTATTGTGTTAAATAATTTTTTTAATACGAATTAGGAATTCATTCAACGTTTGCTCGTTACTACTTGTTACAGTATACTGTCTCGCAATGTAAATTTAAGTAAATTAGGTTGAACTGCACAGAAAATGCACAGAACTGCACAAATAATTCATTTCACGATATTATAACAAACAAACGTTGAATACATTTTTCATTCGTGTAAAAAGAATTATTTAACACGATAAATTTAGCTGTACTATGGTTATTTTTAATCTACGACCACAGGTCAACCTGATTTTTAATCCCTGCGAAATTAATTTAACCACGAGTAACGAGAACGCTAAAACCTATGTTTCCATTGAAGAATATTGTAAAAACGTATAAATGTTTGGATAATCTGGGTAACGTGTTAGTGTTGACGATACACTTTCGAGTATAGACGTTAAAGTTCATAGAGTGGTCGGGGGCTACTAGCTAGCCTATGTCCACCCTGTACACACTCAGCCTTCTTGTAACTCTTGTATACATTAGAATCAATTAGAATTTCAATACAGTAGACTGAATAACAATTCATTTTAACTAATACCTATTAGAAATTTTCCTTTTAAAACAAATATAAATCATTTTACCAATTACTGGTACTTGCTAGACATTTAATATCAGACTTTAAATATTCTCCTTTCGGTTCTTTTAAATACAATCAAATAATTTCTTCAATTATCGATACTGACTTGGAATACTCTGCTTCCAATAAAATATTTCGAAATTATTTTGAAGGTTTAGTTGTCATCGTTATTCTTCAGACTTGTTGAATAGGATATTGAAATTGCTTTCGGTTCTTTTAAATACAATCAAATAATTTCTTCAATTATCGATATTGACTTGGAATACTCTGCTTCCATATTGAAATGACTTTGAGCAATTGAAATTAATTTGAAATTTTTCATATATTTTCTCTGATATTGAATTTATTTTATGACTTGCTATTTTGTTTACTAATAATTTACCATCCAACGAATTTGCATGAATTGCATGTTAAGTAGTTAGTTTATTTATTGTTGTATATTGTGAGCTGATTTGGAACGAGTGCACTATGCCCATCCTAAATTAAACCGTCTCAGCAGTTTGCCGTAATTAATAATCTATTTTCGGAATTTATACGAGAATTTTTGAATTTTAGTAAATACTAGAGTCAGTGCATTGCGTATTGAAATAATAGCTTCATCTCTAGTTTTTCTAATTCATCCAAAGCGATATATTATGGAATTAAATTAATCACTCAATAAGTTTTAACGTTAGATTCTTTCCTGGATATGGCCATGGTGGTCATCAGTGACTGGAGTGCCTCAAATGTTTAGAATAATTAAAATAAAATAAATGTTGTCAACTAAAAATTTTGAACGTCATAGCTAGCTAGACATTATTTTCAATTGAAAAAAAAAAAATTATAAAGCAGATTCTACAAGTGTCAGTCAAACGGCAGGCCAATTCTCCAACTGGCAGTCAAACGGTAGGCCGACTCTATGTAATGTGTGACAGTGAACGTGTTAATAAGTAAATGTTGTTCAAATTATGTCGTGTTTTATGTCATTTTCATCAGAAAAGTCTCGTCAATATGTTAAGAAAAATTTCGGGATAAAAAAACGTAAAATTAAAAAAATTGGTATTTAAATCGCTTGATTGCCTCGACTCACGTTTCAGGCTTATCTTTTATTCGCTGTCCTTGTCTACGTTCGGCAAACTGCAAAGGTGGGCGCGAGGCTCGAAAACGTAGTCCCTGACTCTACAAGTGTCAGGTTTAGCTTCCTTGCGGACTGACACTTGCGGAGAATTTACTGTATACGCTTTGAAACTTTACAATATTCAAATAATCACTCTTTGGAACTAATGTTTTTCAATTTCTTTATTTGGAAATTTTTGAATTTACACGTTTTGAAACTTTACAATAATCAAATTTTCACGCTTTGAAACTCTAGAATCTTCGAATTTTCACGTTTGAAAATTTTGAAACTTTTAAATTACACTAGTTTGTAATTTACACACTTTTAAATTCTGCAATCCTGAATTTTTTAAGTTTAAAACTTGCCAACTTTCAAATCTATATTTCCCTCTAGATTACATCGCGAACAAATTAAACGCGCCGCTTCTCACGACACACCCTGTATATGCAGATTATAGGATCGGGTTCCGATAAAAACTCGGGAATTAAAGGCACGCGTTTTTCATCGGTTGCTTGTAATGAAAAGCATACGAGCAGTGATATTTTTCTTGTTCCGTTCATTTCGTCTGTTTGTTTGTTTTCTTCCGCGTTTGCCTCTAATTAGAAGCAACGATCGACAAAACCGTGCATGCAACGTGAATTCTATACCTGGAAATATTTATTGCTGGATATTTTAAGGGATGTCGTAAAAATTGCGGCGAAAACGGTCAATCGCTTTGACGTCTTAATAACACAATCTTCCCCTCGCTTCAAAATAAGCGGCGTAAAATCGTTCCCGTCAACGCGAGTGGCAGCCATTAAAATGTCTCCGTTGAAAGGATAAGAAACTAATGAAAGCAAAACACCTGCAGCGAAATACCAAAACTGTTTTCCCTCCGTTCCCGTTTTTTAAGAGAGGGATTGTAAGTAAATCTACTTAAAAAAGTACGCCCCTTTGAAAAATAGATTCCCTTGTTAAAATAACAGTAACGAAGTGCAAAGAAATATTGGAACAAAAACGAACTACATATGTATACTCTTATTTTTATTAGTTTCTTCACGTCACTTTTCTTGATTACCTGTACGTATTATTTGAAAAGTTAAATAAACCGACTATTCACAGGTATATTAAATAAGTTTAATAGTTTACGATTTTATTAATGAGTACCTTTGATAAAATTACCTTTAAAATTCCACGGTGACAAATCCACAGGTAACGTACTACGATCACTGCACATATTCCTTGTAATTGCACTCACACACGCGTTTACGCATATTCACTGCACTTATTCGTCTTTATCCATTATCGTTTATTTATCCCTAGATCTGCTATCAATTTTAGTTAACGAAAATCTTTAATGAAATGCGTTTATATTGTTACGGTGACAGATTCACAAGTGACGAACTACGATCACCGAATGTATTCCCTACAATTATACTCATTTTCGCGTTTACGTACAGTAACTACACTTAGCCACTTATATCCATTATCGTTTAATTATCCCTATATATGTTAGCAACTTTAACTAGTGAGAAACTTTAATAAATTTACATTTAGATTTCCGTGACGACACGTTCATAAGTGACGAACTACGGTCACTGCACATATTTCTTGTAATTGTACTCACATTCGTGTTTACGCGAACTAACTACGTTTATCCGATCACATTGCAATTACACAATTACTTTTTCACTATTCCCGTAAGAAATAACACTTAATTTTCTTAAAAATCAGATCGAACTTTTCCGAGCAAAATTTCGAACTGGCAAATTAACGAAGTATCCGTACTTACTAACGTTTCGACCAGTTTCAACCGGTTTCCAAACTCCTTCGTGTATCTTCGTATTTTTTCGGTTTCCGAAGATCGACGTGGGACGCTGTAGAAAACATAGCTTCTATTTAGATACAAAGTAAATACACAGTGTCAGTCCTTTCTCTGTCGAAATAGTTTTCAGTGTATCGTATTAATTGTAATGAAACTTTATAAGCATTTACATAAAAGCCATTACACGTCAAATAACCGTCATAGTCACCGATTTTTTTCAAATTCACATGATTTGTTGATACTCTTAAGAAACTAAACAGTGTAAAATTTTACCTTTCTATCTGGAACGGTTTTAAAACTATTTAGTGTTAAAGTTTCGGAAAATTAGACGAAATCAGCCAACATGTCAGCACTTAAACCGTAATATTTTGGACTTTGTTTAAAGTTTCGAATGGCTCATAATTGAAATGTGTTTCACTGTGCTTAGTCGTGATTAACAGTACTCATATCAACCACAGTTAAATGTGTAGTAAGGAAACGTGTGTTTCGTTCACTAGTGCAAGAAACAACAGTCAACTTATACCTGTTTCAAGCCAACGACAACAACGATAGATTTTTCGTAGTCATTTCAACATGAAACTTCAATACACAGTTTCTTTAAGGTACGTTTCCTCCTTTATTATACCAACGCACTAAAATTATTACGCTAAATTGATACCGTACGAAGAACCTTACCAAAATCTGAACACAAACCACAGAGATACACTTTCAACAATAAATACAGTACAAGCATTCTGACATACCACGTACATAACCTATTCACAAATCGATCAAAGTTAACCTCAAACCTACGCAAACTCTACTACCAAAAAAATCTCTATATACAAACAATCCCGTCTCCACGTTTTCCCCAGTGAAAGAGCAATTTCAGACCTTTTAATAACCATCTCAGGGGAAAGGAAACAAAATCCCGCGACCCTTTTACCATGCATTACATCTAGCCTTTCGCGCGTATCTCGTAATCCCTTGGTTTCCGCCGCTCTGAGTCAAAGGTTCGTAAATCAAAATTCCGAGGGGACAGGGATAAAGCGGTTCGCTTGATTCTTTTTCCAAAGAGCGGTAAGTTTGTTGAACGTGACAGTACACGTTCCCGAGCTTTGTCGAAAGCGACAAAGATCTCTGGCGGTGTGTAGTGGTAGGGGTAGCTTGGAGTGAGATTTAGGGGGAGGGGGAGGCGCGCACCGCAATGATTCGTAACTAAATGCAAATGCGTGTGGGCACTGCAGTAAATGCAAATGCAAAGAGACGTAGTCGTCGTCGTCGTCGTCGTCTCGACTTTAAGCTGAGCTAATGCATTCAAGTGCAACGAAAGCAACGCGGTTCGTCGACCCCTAGGGCTTGGTAAGCTGCAACCTTCGTGCAAAGTCCCGGGCTACGTCACTCTATTTAATTACCGCTGCTTCCGAGTGCCTCTGATAATGCGTTTAAGGGGCGTATTTTCTCTCGTAAAACTTTGCCGAAGATCACGGGTACCACCCGTTACGATATGTCGATCGGCAGAGCGTCCCTACTTTTCTTTCGTTTTGCCCTTCTAGCGATGAAACTTTTACACGTGAACTCTCGGCTCACTGAGAAATTTTTATAAAAAATCTCTCGTAGGATGATGCTCCCTTGGTAATTAAAATTGGACGAGGAAAAGGTTTTTTGTACAATGTTACCGGTAGAGAAGGGACGACATTTTTCCATTCGTTCAAGTACTACATGCATCGTATTATGGAAAATTTTTAAGAAATTTGATTGTATATCAGTGAAATTATATGATAATTAATTTGTGAGAATTGAAATGACTTAAGTCAAAATAAAATATTTCTTTTATTTTTCGTTTGCTCAAATACCATATCGTATTCTGGAAAATTTTTAATAATTTAAACATAATTTATGCAACATTATGAACACCCTATATTTACTATTGGATTAAATGTTGGCATCAGGGCCACATTTATACTTTTGGAGATCCTAAACGCCATCGTTACAAGGCCTCAAAAGAACACGTTTATTTGGGTTAATTACATAAATTCATACACTTTTTTTTAAGTTTATCAAAAATAAAAATAGACACTTCCGTAATAACTCGTTTTAATAAAATTAAAATTACACAACATTGGTATACATGTGTTTACATTTAAAAAGGTATACAAATAAATCAGTTCAAATTTAAATAAAAACAAAATTAATAACTAAAAGTTTTTTTCTAACTGCGATTTTAGCAAATATAGTATATCCATATTGTCGTCATTACTGTAGGGGATTTATGTGTGGAGGGATAGTAAACTCGAACGGACTTTTACTATACTATATTTATTAATAGTTTATATCGCTAGGTGCTACGCTAAGCATGTCGCTCAATCAATCGCTGGATTCATACTGCCTTTCGCTCCCTCGCATTCGCCCTAATGTCATCTTGCATACATGCACACTTTTCGTTAGAAGAAAACACACACGCACTCACGCACTCCTCGCCTGATTACTAAAACTAAACATTCGTTCAATATCTTTCGCGCTATCCCAAACACTCGACCTGGCACGCCGGTCCTTACCGCTCACGCCATAGACCCTCACGCATTCACACAGACAACGCATTCATACAAACAACGCACTCACGCTCGGTCATCCCTACATTACTAAATAAGGTTTTAAAATATACCTCCATAGAGAGTAAGGCTCCTAATACTACATTAACTCTTTCATTGTTATAGGCGCGTTTTGGTGCACTTCTAGCTTAATTTAATCCTTAATTTGATCATATAAGTACTTCTACTTTCATCTAGTGAAACAAATTTTAAAACAATACAGCCAAAATAAAAGATTTTAAACTGTCTCTCACGTGCGTTACGTACTAATTACAATAATATTATTTCCATTTCAATTGGAATAAACATTTTTAAGCTAATCTTTATGTTATTTTACTATTCAATCAATCCCACGATCAATTTCAAGCAACGTATTTCATTCAGCGAAGTATTATAGAAACGTAAAGAAAATTTCTCTGAAAAGAGTCAGAACTCAAAAACTTTCGCTTTTCAAACGTCGAACGCTTTATTTTCAATTCGGCCTGTTAACACTTCGCTAAGTGAGCCAGATTGAAAACTAACAGTCAACAATTTCCAGCAACGACCACTGGCGAATTGTTTTTTGTATCCTTTTTTTTTTATGTCCATCCTCCGCGAGAGGTAGAAAAAAGGTGAGCGTGAACCGATAAATCGACGTGTCAATAGAATACCGATGGTTATTAGCAAATTTAGTGCAAGCTAGATCCCGCCGCAATTCCCATGTTTAACGTGGACCGACACATTATTCGAGCGTAGGTAATTTGTCGACGTTTACACGCATGCAAATATATACGCGGACACGTACATACATGCCAGGCCACCGCTGCATTTATCTGAAGTTCGATTATCTGACAGCGTTCCTGTAATAACTAACCTGGCCTGGATGGAATTTCCACTAATCGACCGTGACGGTAATGGAAATAAATGAATCCCACCGACATTGCAACCTTTATTAGATTCTGGACGCGAAACTTTGCGAAACGTGGACAGGCAACGTGAACGTTTAACATCCTTTTCACGAATTTTTGACATGTATATTCATCACGGTGGCTTATGGGAGGTTACTTCATCTTTAGAATGCGATTTTAGTAGCAGTGACGTATTTACTTTCTTATTATTCTAATAATATTGGTTGTTGGCGCCCACAACGTTCGTGAAGCCTGATTATTTAGCAAATAATTCTTTATTTGAGACACTGATAACTAAGATCTTAAATGTTAAATATGTGCGAGTCCAATGTCCTGAGGTTCAAAGTGTCGTGTAATCGTTCGTACAAGAATTCAGAGTTCTATTTGTCACTAATGTGTTCTCACAACAATGTCACGTTTTTTGTTCAGTCCTTTTATACGCTGTCGTCTGTCCATTTGGGTCCCTTGGCGGGGGTGAGTTTTTGGGTAGGAGGCCAAGACTCCCAATCACGTTAGGGCCTTGGTCAACGCTCAATGCCAACAGCTCACCCTTAAGGAAGGGGTGTTCTGGGTGAGGTACTCGTCACCCGAGCTTCTGGGAAAAACCCAGGGTCACGGTACCGCTCGCTCGCGAGCATGTGCCTCGGCTCGCGCGGGTTTATGATACGTCAATTGCTATTGAGATGCAAGAAGAAACTCCAAATTCTCCGCTTTTATGAGAGGTTTGGAGCCCTCCTGGCAATAAGGAATAACTAGCAAACAAAACATTAAACGCGTATTCAAACCTTAATCTCAAAAATAACAGAGTCGCGTCCGTATCGTAAGCCTGGTCTAAACTTAAGTATCCTTAACATTGGTCTAGAGGTGAAATTTGTTGTGAACGTTTTGAGACCAGTGAAAGATATTGAAAAAGAGTGTGTAGAGCAGTGGTCTCAAATTCAAATTGCATGCGGGCCGGATGCACGATCTGAAAGCAGCTGGCGGGTCGGAATTTTTTTTTAATAAAATGAGTGAATATACATATATACAGGAATATCTACGACTCTAAAACTTTAAGCACCGTATTTACAACAAATACATAATTGAAATGTATTCGCGGGCCGCCAGTTTGAGACCACTGGTGTAGAGGACAGAACCGTGAGAGGAAGATTTTTACATTCTACGGAAGAAAATTTTCCTCTGCCGAAAGCAGTGGGTCCTAGCAGTCGTGCCAAATGTTTTCCCTTCTTCTCGAAAACTTTCGATTCTCGGAAGGGTGTGTCCTTCGAGTGGGGCCACGGAAAATCGGCGTGAAAAGGGCAGATAGCAATTAGTCGGCGCGTACATTTCGGGATAGAATGATCTTTCGTGACTTCCCAGTTCCTTACAATAATTCCCTCGAATAAATTAAGTTTTGCTACCGCGTAAGCAGATCAGACTTATTAAACCATCACACGGCGTATTCCTAAAAGTGTAATAGAAAGTTTCGTGATTCTGTATTTAGAATTTTCGAGAATTTATTTCTCTTAAACTTTTTCAAATGTCGAATATCTAAAATGATTTACTTACATTTTATCTAAACATGAAGTAGATTATAAGTAAATTTAAAAGTACCAAAACAAAATAATTTGTGAAAATTTGTATTGATTTTTAATTAATGAAGAAATTCAATTTAAAATTGGCAGTGGAAAGTAAAACCTTTTAGTTGGAAGTTACGTATCCATTTATCCATATGTTATAAATCACATTTTGTTTGTTTATTGCTATACTATTACGTTACTCATAGTCAATTCGTTTATAATAATTATTAATTATTGCTTCTCCCATCGAAATGCAAAATTGTAATCAGTCGTAATTTTTCTCCTCACGAACAAAAAAAAATCGAGTTGTAAAGGGTTAACGAGTAGTTTGGTTCGAAAAATGTTTTCATACAACCCGTAAAAATTTATAAAAGAAAATGTTATTAATTGTAGAGAAAAAAATTTGTCAAAAACTAACTTCGTCTTACCTAATTCATCGTGAAAAGTACGATCGCTATGACCATCTCTCCAGTTGCGCCTGAAATGCATGTCAATTACTCGTCGTGCCACCGGAAATTATTATCAGCTCATCTTATTCGCAGTATCGTCGTATCCGGCAGGCGTCGCGTTTATTTCCATAACGCGCGTCGCGACGCCGACAATCGACGTCCCTCTGTTCCCCGCGCGATGTGCCGTTGCGGCCTCTTTGCCGCGAATTTGCATACGCCGCGATACTCAAATGCATTAACTCCACGAGCTTAACGTCGAAGGGCCACCGACGCGACGTCTCCAAACTGCTCTCTATTTGCATTCCACGATGTCCGTGGCCGCGACGCGACGAGAGAACGGGCTAACGTAATGACGATTCCGTGTTGCCGCCACCATAAAATTCTTTTCTTCTGACTTTGAGAATTTTCAGATTTACGGTGTCGAAAATGAGCGCGTTCAGGAAGCATTTTTCTTTTATGTAAATTTTTAAAGTGAGATGAAGTTTGTTAATTGAATAAATTTCTCACATGTATACACTTTCTAATTTCTTTTCATCGCTTGACGTTCTTAGGGCTCGACAAATATGGCATGAGATATTTCATAGCAATTAACACTAAACACTGAAAATTGATGCGTGTAACTGGCATATTTTAAGGTTTTCGAATATGTCGAATCGCTTTACAAAAATGGTTATAACTTTTAAAATATCAAATATCAGAGAGATCATTTGAATATGATCAAAGCACGCAGTGTATTAGTCTAGCCGAGTCTTCGGCATTTCACGAGCAGTCGACGAAAACCATATTTTTATGTCTCCGGACGTTAATGTGTTAAAAAGGAATTTTTTTTTTATTTTATTTGTAATCTTTCGAACAATTTGTGTAGTTTTATTGGTGTAAATTTTGGAAAGCGACGAAAGTATGAAATCTGAGAGAAATAACGTTGTTTTGAGGAGAAACTGCACGATTTTGCGGGTATATTAACGTGGTTAAATTGTTGTTAGCCAACTGGGGCTAGCTCACAGACTCTTGAAATTCTCTGAAAGTTAGGATAAATTCGTTAAGTTGGGGAGTTGATCTAGATCGGGGTTTGTATATTCGACGAAAGCCTGGAGTATTTTGATAAATATGATATTAAAGATCAAAGTACAGAAATTCAATAGAATTTTCAGGGTACATGTTTACAATAACCAAGCATGAAAAAGCTTTAAAGCACGCCTGATACCATTATATGAGATGAAATTCTAAATAACCATAATAGTGCACAATAGATCATAACTTCAAAAATAACAGATCTATCTAGACTTGATTAATACCCAGAGGATTATAAAAAAATTTAAAAGAGTCTCATATTGAACTTTTCAATCATATCGATAAGACATTTTTCATTACATTTTTCCTCCCCTAGAATCTTAACACTAACCAAACCAATTACAATTAAATATCTAAGATTATTAAAAAGATCTGTCTTTCTGCATTAAGAAAATTAACCCTTATCACTCCAAGTGTGCTTGTCCGGCACCACTTTATTTCTATTAAATATTATTATCGAAATTATATTACTTTTGAAATGAATAAAGATTGTCTTAAAATGATTTAAAGATTATTACTTGCATATTACTTACGAATATTAGCACGTTTGATCTCCCGCCACGAAAACTAATACACTGTACTGTTTCGACACGAAGAATAGCATATTTTGGATTTTGCAACGAAAACTAACACATTTCAGCGTGCGTAAAAAGTATAAAAATATTTCTCACTCGAACAAACCGAAGAAAGATAACAGCCGGCAATTCCCAGACTCACAAACACCTACCGCCCTCGATAATAGTCGTGACGCAGACCCAACCTGCGTTAATTAAGCGAGGAATACTGTATATTATGATCAACAAAATTCTGACTAGATCAGATTCGATCATATCTGATTTACATAATCCAAAAAAATTAAATCTTTGTCGGTTGCTGCGGTATAAACAAATGCTTGTTCTCGTAGCCTACCTTTCAAATGTGCTTCTCCTTGTCGCTACAACCAATACATGCTATTTTTCGTAGCAAATCACTCGAATGTATTAGATTTCGCCGCCAAACATGAAATATGGTACTTTTTGTAGCCAACTTTTCCAATGGACTACTTTTCGCGACGAAAAACGAAACGTGATATTTTTTGTGACAATGAAGATAAACGTGCTATTTTTCGTAAAACTTATAAGTAAGTCTTATAAGAGACTCGTAAGAATTATATTCAGTGATATTTTAACGCACATCGTACCATTCGTAAATACAAACGCTAACCTCTAATACACACTTGTAGACCATGTTTCTGCTTAATGTAATTAAACTTACCAACATCGGCTTATCTAAACAGATCTGGAACCTCAAACTACTCTTCAAACGCGTTTCAACAACCTCTGCCCCGCATTCTTCGATCCTCCAACCGTTCTCCACTCTCGGTCAGAGTTTCCAATTCCCTCTCTATTATACTAACAATTTATAAAACACTCCATATAACTCGAACCTAGATTCAGTCCATTTCACCTAAACTTTACCCCTAACTGGCTACCATAAATCCCAAGAGCGTAGCTAACTCGTATCCAGAGCAGCCTCACGGCTCTGAACCATTCCTGAAATCACAAATGACCGTATCCGTGGATGGAAAAAACCGTCTAGGCCAGGTAGATTGTAGCAAATCTCTAGAGGACTGCACGGGGAATCCCCGAATTAAGTGGTTCCAGGATGACGGATGCGTTCGAGATTATTTCGCCTATGGTACTTTGCGAGTGGCTTACGAAGAAAAACGAAGCCACTCGGGGAGACATCGATCCGTTGGAAACAAGTCGTGGCACCGAGAACGTAATTTGCAATCAGATGTCGAATCTTCTGGTTGAAGAAGGGAGGGGTGGAGGCGAAAACAAGGAAGCTCGATTGGCCAGAAGCCAGTGACGAATTCCGCGGTCTTCCTGAAGGGGTGGCGTTTTGTCACTCTTGTCAGTCGATGGAGCGGACACGAAGCTCGTCTATCGCGGATGCTTAACACCCATCCAGTTGGAATTCTCTTCTTTTTCCTCCACTTTCCACGTTCTTTTTCCACCCCTACTCGTTTCTTTCCATTTCTTTTTACCTTTTTCCCGTACGGAAGATCGCTGAAGGATAAATCACAGCGGTCCACGCGATTTGCGGCCTCGCCTTTTCTCAAATGACTCCGGTAAATGCAGGTTTTTCCGGGAAATCCGGGTAATTCGGGAATCTCGTTTCGAGGAATCTCGTCTCGTTGCGAGGCTACTGCTCGCTTTTCTTCGGTTTTACGCGACTACCCTGTACTTTTCTGGTCCAAGAAAGAGAGAGACCACCCTCGTCGATCGATAACGAGCTAGAGAAATTTCCCGTGTCGTTCGCATACATTTTTAGCCGGTTCACCTTCGCACAGAGAGAGAGAGGGAGAGAGGAGAGGATCGAAATCGTAAAGAGGAGATTGCCAGTGAGAGGTCTTTCCGTTCGATGAAATTGCCCGACAATTTTTGGGAGAAGAGGTTGTATCTAAATTGTATTTAGTCGGGGACCGTCGTCGGGGAGTGTACTATCGCTTATGGGGTCCTCGAATCTTCGAACGTTTCGTGGTTATGGAGGAATAAAGATATAGGTTCAATTCTATGTTTGTAAATCGGTATATGAAATGTCTCTTAATACGTGGGATCTTTGAATAGTTTTATTTTATGGTTTCAAGAGTGAAAATGAATTAAATATTATAGATATGGGAATGCAATATTTAATTACAAGAATAAATTATACAGAGTGTTTCAGAACAAGGGTAAATGCATAGTTCCCTCTATTGTGCTGTGATTCACAAAAGTTTACAATAGGCACGAGACCTTGAAAATTCAGACCCAAACTTTCCCTATACCTGAAAAAAGTTACTGGCCTTCTGGAAACGTAAAGTCCACGAGATCGAGACGCGACAATCATCGAGTTCAAGTTGCAGTTACACCTAGAGTAAGGGTGGCCAGTAATGACACCCAATCAAGGTTTGATTTAAAAAAAATCAAAGGTAGCTCGACTTACACAGAACCATTAAAGGTCTCCGTTTAAAGCTCGAATAGAATATTCTCAGCTAGATTCTGAATTCACAACAACGGAAACGGTCAATATTTCCAGAACCTGTAGGCCTTATAACCAAGCCTCAAAATATGGATCAAAGTATTTCAAGTGACCACTGTTGTACAGTATATTCCTCCATTGAAATTCTTCTACACCATTCATTTACCGTCGGAGGCGTAGTGATATACGCACAATATTATTTACTACGCAGGTACGTTTCGCCTAAACAGTTTTCGAGTGCACACAATATTAAAGTGACTACGTAATATTTCGTAAACAACGCGCCGATATACATTGATAATAAAGTGAACTGATAGCCAAAAATATGCAGGAAGGCATACTATTATATGTTTGCAACATCACTTGACCAATAAAAAATATTGATAGTGAAAACATTTATTAACCCTCGGAAGGCGAACGGTTTTAGACGGACGCGGGAGACGAATGCAGGGTCATTTTGACCAATAGCAAAATTTCTATTGTACACGGGTTTCAGGAAGTAATTGTGTACAAATTTGTATACTTTCAACTGTATATATTTTATATTTTTTTGTTTATTTACATTTGATACGTAAAATAGATGTATTTCCTATACCAAACGTAATCTGAGCCGCCTGACTTTATCGCCGTTGAGTCAAAATGACCCTGCATTCGTAGTACGAGGGTTAAATCGTGGCAATTTAACATCACATTGGGAGAAGGTAGGTATAAAATTTCTATGAAACTGTTGAATCCCACACAATGCGTGAAGCCTGATTATATAGCAAATAATTTACACTTTATTTATCAGCATAGTTGTTGCGTACCTCGAGTCGGTTTGCGGTTCATTGTAGACTTAGATCGTGATGAGAAAATTTGTATGGTTTAGTAACGAGGTCTGAAAATAATCCGGAGTACTATATTTCAAAAGTTGTGAATAAGACTCGGCTTATCGTTTAGTTTCAGTACTTGAACAAATTAAACTTGGTTGTTTGTCGGCTGATATTTGGAATGAGACGTAGTTGCTTTTCAGTTGGCGTTTGGAATAATACTGGCTCGAATTTTTGGTAGAGGAAAAAAATCTGAAATGCTGGAGGCAGAATTAATTTTGGGGGGTAAATAAGTGGAAAATATAGGAAACCGATTATAGGTCGTAGGGCGTTTCTTAGACAGATGGAGAAAGGGTAAAACTGGTGATGGAAGGATGAGGTGTCTAGTTTTAGGGAAATCCCGGTAGAAAAGGAGATTGGATACGGAGAGAAGGAAAAGGCTAGTTTGGTAATTACGAAGTCGGTACAGTGGATGGTAAAAATTGTCTAAGTTAACTTGGTTCGGTAATAATGGGTTAATCCTCTGGGTCGCGGCTCCATCAGGCCTGATTTACATTCTTGACTACCTAAACAAAAAGAAACATTCCGTACGAAACACAAAGCGTATTCGTATTTGATAAAATATACATTACATGCTAACCACGTAACATCGCGGGCTGCTAAAATATTGATTTTTAATTAATTTTCTGTCATACCTGAGAAAAGGAGGAAAAATAAATATCGTGGCCGGACATGTAGAGTTAACGATAATCACGGTTATCGCGATATCACGTATTCGGCGACGAACGTCTTAATTCCCCAAGACGCTTCTCGTAACTTAGAAAAGTCCCAAAAACAGATTCAAGATTCGCCGTGGGCGAGTGAGAAGTAGTACACGTCGTGTTAAAATACGAAACACGTTTGAAGCGGTACATTCACGAGGTTAATTACAACCGAAAAGCGGTGCAGTGGCTGCTGTGGCCGAGCGGCCAGAGTACAGGGATTCGACAAAAACGTGGGCTTCCGCCGGATCTCGGCTGTAATCGAGTGGCAGAAAATTAGGGAGTTCGTTTCTTTGGCCGCGTTTGCTACTAAGGGTCGAGGTGGAGGGTGGAAAAAGTGTGGAAAAGGGCCGTGTTTTTTTTCGAGCACTTTCAAGGCGGTTCGTCCCGTTTCTCTCTCTGGCGAACGGTGAAATTTTTTTCGGCCTTGGATCCACCGTAATTCAGCGTGTATCTCGGAACGAGGGAAAACCGCGGCCCGTTTCTCTCCGATTTTACACATCCAAGCACGCATGCATAAACTCCTTTCATGCAACGGCAGCAGCCGGCGCGCGCGTTTTCACCAGCCGCCATTTGAAAACTTAAACGTATACTTTTATTTATCACGAGACCGTGTGGTTAAGCTGTGTGTCCCCGGAGAACCGCGAAATGAACGTCGCTTAATTTACGCGCTGTCTGACGCTTTGATACACGTTCACACGGTGTCCCAGTTCGTCTAGGTCTCCTCTAAAGCCTTAGGTCACGTTTTAAAACGCGTTCTTTCAGTTTACCAGACTACCCCGCGTCGCGAAAGTGCTTTACAAAGTTTCGATACACACGAAATCTGTTCTTCTGCGCGTGCTTGAGAGGAGAAAAATGCCGTGTTCGGTTTCGAAATGGGAGCATTGAAGTCTGACGGCGTCGCCATTAATCACCGGTTGTTTTGCCGAGGCCGCCTTAACGCGCTATCAGGAACTCTAAAATGGCGCAGAAAGGAGATATTACGACGCTTAACTGCGCGGCGAGAAGCGCGAAAGGAGCATCGGGGGTTATTAAGGGAAAAAGTTTACGTGCCTGTGAAATATTGTTTCTGTTTGGAAGGTGAAGAGAAAAGCTGTGAACGGTTAAAAGATTTGCACTTAAAGCTTGGAAAATTTTTTATCTCACGCCTAATTTGAGGCAGTACGAATTTCTATTTGAGTTTAAATAATGTTTGATAAAATGTTGATAAAATGTTAGGTGAAAGTGTATTATAAAGAGACTCAATGGTACAAAACTTGAAAACAGAGTTCGTTAGATTTATCCAATAAACGAGGAAAGACAAAATTAATTACATCTTCTACAAATTCGATTTTTGAAAACAGTTTATGCTTACTTCAGACTACGCATTTTCCATCATTATTTATGAGAGTTTCCCATATATTTGGAAGTTGCATTATGCCTCTTTAACCCTATCTAGGCAATCTGGGTCTTTGACGACCCAAGTGAAATTTCACTCTCGTATTTCTTCGAAACGAATTTTTATTTTTATTTAAAAAAGTTTTAAACATTTGGTTTAACGAACAAATGTATAATGTAGTAGAGACTTTGATAGGTACTCCAGAATTTTTTCAGATTTTTTCAAAGCTTGAAACAGTAAAATAATTAGGCTTGGACACAAACGACCCAATTTGCCTACCGAATGTGAAAAAATATGTTTGCCTATAGAGAGTTAACAAATCTTCAGATTTACATTAAAAAATGAACTTATTGCACTTTTTACAGCTTCAAAATTATTGAAATTTTTCCCGTCTAAACTGTTGTGTAGTGATCGAAAAATGTGAAAATCTATTGGTACCAGATTCAGGAAATATCCTAGATGAGAAACAAGTTCGCATTGCAATTCTGATATTTTTTTTTTTTTTTACATTATCATCGCCACTTGTGGTCTTGTGTTATTGTGAAGGTACAGAACGCCTTTTCGATTCACAAGGTGTTAGGTTTTCTGTAGAAAAGGCTTATGGCACGATCGACCGGGAACGGTTATTTTTGAGTTCAGGATTTTCGTTTATTGCTTGCACGAGTCTCATTACATCCTACGAGGGCCACTAGAATTGCTTTGCTAGATTTTTAGTAATTTATGTCCCTCGCGCTCAATAGCCTACGAACATACCATAAACCACGAATTTCCGAACGGCACATCTGTATGTAACGGTCCGCTTGCCGATTAGTCACCCGGAGGAAATTCCAGATTTTTGGGACTTTCCATCGACCCCTCAAGGCGCACTAAGGGCGCACTGGAAGGGCGGTAAAGACGATATTAGGCAAATGCAATCGTTAACCATTGACCAATCAGCGTGTCCTGACAAAAATCCCTCTCACGGTCGTCCGAGACGCGACGTCGGAGAGTCAGTCGTCCAGTAGTCGTTCAACCACCACGAACAAGGAGAACCAAGGAGCAACCAGCTCACATCACGCGACAGAAATAGATCAATTTACAAGTCCCAATCATATTAGGTGGTCCTTCGAATCAGTATCTAGACGGTACAACATCGTGCAAATACTACAAGGCTTCGTTGTAACAACCACGGGCATTAACACAAGAAATGGTCTTTTAATTTGCAGTTCTTCCTGCACCCTTTACGGCTGTTGACAATACAAATCAGAGTTGAAGGTTGTATTTGGATTGAGCAGCTCCTAATAAATTATTCTACGCATGTTCCATCTTTAAATTCTTCTTGCTAATTTCTGAGAAACGTTACCTGGGTCTTGACCAATCTCGTTTCTCCGTTACCTTACTGTACAAAACCCATTTTTCATCTGTCATGATCAAACAATGCAAAAACTCTTCTTGAATTTGTCTAACTCAAAGTAAAACACAGACAGAGACTTGGTCCAATAAATTTTTCATCAAACGCTACACCGTCCATTAATGTTTGCTCAGAAATGTGTTCTGTGTCTCCTAAAACAAAACATACCCAAACAGTCGACAATGTGTTAATTTATTCAACACCTTCGCAAGTCTCGATTATCTTTCCCATCGTGTAACTACCGTAAACCATAAAAAGAGCGTTTCTACTTGTCTCGGCAAAAGGCACAAGCGTAACTCAACGATACGAAAGTGAATAAACAAGCAACGAAGTAGGACAAAGTTCTGACTCTTAGATTCGCGAGACGATGCCACGTGTCACTTACCACGGTTTGGGCAGTCGGTGTGCTACCAGCCACTTCCGCCGGCAACGAATGACTTTCGGGATTCATAAGCGGAGTATTTCTACGCTGTAACTTTGCGCTAACACTTTGTACACAAGGAGCATAAACTCAGCTTGAATTACGAATGGCAAACTCCTCCGTATTTCCGTGAATGTACAGAGACAGTTCGGAAGTTATCTCCGGATTTTACGATTCATATTTCTGTAATTCAATGGATCCCACGGAATTTATGCGGCATTCGCTATTCCACTGAAATTAACCCTCAAATTGGCATGCTAATTCATTTTACAACGCACTGTTTCCTGTGTTTCATACTTGTGTAACTAAGCACGGGTTTAAGTTTCATTTAAAGTTTCATTTGTAACGCGACGAGCGTTCAGAGACTGTTGTGAGATTCACACTGTCGCTCCTATATGTATACATACTTGCTCGTGTCCTTTTTTTCCTTTAATCGTAGATTTGATGAATTTTTGGAAAAAATTACATACTTCTATTTATGTATAGTTATATCATGATCTTATTAAAAAATATAGTTATGATTAT
>NW_017100290.1:328458-338599 GCF_001263275.1 Habropoda laboriosa | reverse complement strand
AATATATTTTATTTTAAAATTCATTAAATTTGTTAATATAAAATAAAATAAGTGTAAAAGTAATTTTATTTCATTATGTTAAGTAGTTTTGAAATTATACTGGACACATTCTAACTAAATAAACTGCAATATAGAGTCTTTTGGTGCTTCGAAAAATATTGTAACTTTAATATTGCAATAGTTACTCATGATTGAATATTCCCTGTTGGCTGTTCGTGAAGCCGATTATATAGCAAATAATTCTTTATTTGCAACACAGTTTTTTATATACCAGTAATACAATATAACTAAATTCTTAATGGTTAAATATGTGCGAGTCCAATGTCCTGAGGTTCAAAGTTCGTGTAATCGTTCGTACAAGAGTTCAGAGTTCTATTTGTCACCAATTTGTTCTCACAACAATGTCACCTTTTTTTGTCACCGTCACTGTTCAGTCCTTTTGTACGTTGTCGTCTGTCCATTTGGGTCCCTTGGCGGGTGGTGGGAGGCCAAGACTCCCAGTCACGTTAGGGCCTTGGTCAACGCCCAACGCCAACCGCTCATATTTAGGGAAGAGGTGTCCGGGAAGGGGTCTTATGGGAAAAACCCAGGGTAACGGTACCGCGCGGGTTTATCATACGTCAATTGCTATTGAGATGCACGAAGAAACTCCAAATTCTCCGCTTTTATGAGAGGTTTGGAGCCCTCCTGACAATAAGGAATAACTAGCGAACGAAACATTAAACGCGTATTCAAACCTTAATCTCAAAAATAACAGAGTCGCGTCCGTATCGTAAACCTGGTCTAAACTTAAATATCCTTAACTTTCCCAGTGGTTTAACTGTGAAACAAAGTTATGAATTGGGGTAACTAATGAAATTAATTTTTAACTCGTTTGTATTGAAACGATATATTTTTTTAAATTGTACAATTAGCAGTTATTTAAAAATATTTGTAGTATAAATATAATAAATATTTGTTTTCTTGGAAAGTATTTTTTCTTGTATTGGACTTCAAATAGTGAAGCAATTTTCTGTCATTAAGCATTACACCCAGCTCTGATAAAGTTAATATTCCCCAATGTTCGTTAAACACTTGCTCATCTCAATGCTTATACACGTACCATCAGAGTGATAAAATCCAAATTACTAATTGCTCGGAATAAATATTCTCCATCACATAAATCTCATTAGTGTTTACAAAACCTATTAACTCCGCAAAATGAACTCCCGAACAACATTATAAATTAGCCAGTAAATCTGTCCAAATCCCAACACGATAGAAGTTTAAACACTTCCGTAAATCACCCCACCGCCACCGTCAAATCTTCCACAAGCCACCATAAAATATCCCCTGGTATCATTAGATAATCACGCCTGGCGAACGTCTGGAAGCTCGATTCTCAAAAAACGAGACTCGCCTAAATCTTCGCCACGACAGTTAGGCGAAACTTTGGCCGCATTTTTTCTCCCACCCCCATGCTGGATCGTGGTCTAAGTCGCAATTTTTATTCGTCCCCCGACGTATCCAGTCGAGTTGACAGCCGCTATATATTTCCTCGGCGAAGTTTTAATATCCTACGGGCGGAGACGACCAGACGTCTGGCGTTGATCTCGAGGTAGCATCTCCGAAGGATGCAACTTTAAATCGTCCTCGCCAGAATTTCCAGGAATCCCACGGCGATACAAGCACCGATCGAAGCACCGATGCTCCTCAAGACACGCGCCGTGGGAATACCCCAAGGGCCTCTACCTCATCGCTCGACCCTTTCGAGTCTGATTTCCTCGGTGAATTTGCTTTTTCTATTAGAACGTTGCTGGGGAAAAGGAGATCCGTGAAATTGAGGCGGGCTCTTCCTCCAGCATCGATTACTCGATGGCTGCCACGGCTCGCCGATCAAGAGGAGGTTAAGTGCAGGTGTGATAGAATTTTTCGAGCGAGTATTTAGACCAGAACGACGATGATATTCGTCTGTGGGCTCGAAAATTGTTTAAGCCAAACGCATATGTGTAGTGAGTACTATTTTGCGTATATTATCACACCTCCGACAGCGAATTAATGGCGTAGGAGAATTTTAACGGAGGAACGTATTTTACAATGATGGTTACTTGGAATACTTTGATCTATATTCTGAGGATTGGTTATAAGATCTACGTGTTCTGGAAATATTTACTGTTTTCGGTGTTGTGAATTGAGAATCTATAGCTATCTATTAGCTGAAAATATTCTATTAGAGCTTCAAACAGAGCCCTTCGACAGTCTAATAAAGTTATGAATTACGGTAAAAAAACTTTATATTTCACACGAATTTTTTTAATAATTACGTCGGGTATGATCATTTTAAAAATAAGGGATACATAAACCTGCGACGTTGTTATGACAATAACAATATTCTTCCTAAGAGCCTCTCTTGAGTGAAACAGTTAAATATTTGACGCTTTGCCCGAGTCTCACACGGGATAAACTGGTCCTGTGTGAGTCGTACTGTCTTTGGTTTCTTTCAAATCAAGCCTTAATTGATTTGGCTTCTTTAACACGTTCGCTACTACGGTTCTGTTGAAGCATCGTCCGCTATCCTTCGAATTATTTTGATTTACATTCATAATATCTATATGTTTATCAGTTTTACATAATACGATGAATGCCTGCACTTATACACACCTAATATTTACTAAATACTCAAACTGTGCATTTTCTTATAATGTATTACGTGTAGATAATACGTTCTATCACGGGAATTAGTGCGTCACACAAGTGTAACGTTTGATAATGAACGTGTCACTATCAAACCTTACTCTAAACAGGCACAACTACAACTGGCCTCCCCGATCCTCGAGGAGAGGGTAAAAACGGTCTCACGGACCTGGCGCAATATGAGAGGCCAGTGACACTTTCTAGACATAAGGAAAGTTCGGGTCTGGGTTTTCAAGAGCTTGTGTCCATTGTAAACTTTTGCCAGCCACAACAGAGCACTTGGCGCCCGGACGGCTAATCACAAAATGTACAACCGTCTGAGGACGAAACACTTGGAATACAGCGATAGAGGCGTGAAAGAAGAGTGTTTTGACTAACAAAAAGAACTTCCTAAGTGCGCCGCACACTTATTAACGAAACTTTGCTAGCTTATACAGGGTATTCACTGTCAATGTCAGTAATTATTAATAATGTATTTCGGGCTATGTTGAAACTTACGTGTGGTATGCCGACTAAGAAACTCCTCAACGGACCACCCAACGAAATGGGAACTATGAAAATTTGTCTTCGCTGCGTAACTACTGGACCCTGCTGAGCAATGTGCTCTTTGACGGTTCCTTCTTGGCTGACTTTGACTGACGAAGTTCTAGCCTCCTAGAACTTCCTCGTCGACTCCAACTATAGTTAGTTCAACGAGTCGAGTCAGTAGACGTAAACAAAACATTCGCGTGCTAAGCACGTGATAGATGCAAGGGACTCCAGCTATTGGCTGGCGAACGATAGTTCCAAAGTGGATTCACATGAGTCAGGGTTAGGGTTTGCTTCGACTTCTCGGGTTTAATGTTACAGTATTTAAAAGTTGTAAATACGCTCCTGTCCCAGTCACATACGTTTGTTTACCTCTACTGATACTAATGTTTGCTGCCCTTTCGGACATTTGGAGCACCTTTCAGCAATTATTTACTCTTTATCCAAACCACAGCCGCTAAAGTAAGTCCTTCGAATCTCGTGAGAACGCCCGGCTGGGATTTGAACCCCAACTGACGTGAGGATATTTTCTCTTGAGTTTCGATTTCTAGGCTTTAGTAATAGTAATACTAACGTCTGTACGAAATTTCAGCCCAAACCTCAAACCTCTACTTACTCGACTCGTTGGACGGATTATAAATGCACTTTGATAGGCTGATTCTAAAAATTTCCTAGAACTAATCAGTGTGTCTAATTAATGTCGCCAATATCCCTCCTGTGCGCTTTTAGTTAGCGTGCCTTTACTTGGGAGGTATAAGGCGACTCTTAGGCTAATACGAGATGGGAAAAATTTTACAGCCTCGCAGAATTTCTTTCAATTTTGACTTTTCGGTCATCGAACCGTTACAATCACACGTACTCTTCGTAAATCCTAGTTTATGACATGTCCTTGTGCTATTGAGGGCGAGAGGCACGATTTCCAATAAATTTCTGTTGAGATGCGTTTATACACTTCACGATGTGTTTTGCATTTCGAGTTACTTTCGAGAAATTAAACCATTGATTCAGACATGTAGTGTGAGAAAAGCCGTCCCGAAGACGATGAAGCGAGCATCTTGAGCCAGGCCCAGCGCGCTCGGTGGGGGTGACTCGCCCCATTGCGTTTTTCCCTAGGTCTATTCGCGTAGGGGTGGACAGGGATCGGCAGAACAACGCATACTCACTCTTCACGAGACCCTCGAAGCACACTTTTTGCGAACGACGCTCAGATAACGCGGATATAATTCTTGTGTAACATATACTACTGTAAAAACGTAGACACGTTCAATTAATTTCACGCCCACCCTACTCCGAGTCAGAGTACTTTCTGACAGTACTGTGCTCAGTTAGAAACGTTAAGGAACGCAATAGCAGTGAGACGTCAGGACTCTTAAATTGGAACGAAGTGATTTTTATTTATATTTATATTTTTAACGTATTCTGACGATGTGGTACCACATGTGGTACAGAACGTGCAAACGGCACATTTTAGGGAGCAAAAGAATTTGACAATATTGATTCTATAAGAAATAACATTGAGACATTTTTTAAAGAAAACTCGCAGAAATTTGATAGTGATCGCACAATAGCTTTGTTAAAAATATGGGAAGAAATTGTAGAAGGAGAAGGTGACTGCATTCTTTCGTAGCATTTAAAGGTATGTTTGAAATATTGATATAAATAGCACATCAATGAACGGCGCGAGCTAAATGAACGATCTAGTACTTTGACACATGCAAGCAATAAAATGAAAATCCTGAACTCAAAAATAGCCCTACTTTACAATCGTGCCGTAAGCCATGCCAATGAAGACCTAACATCCACTCTAATGTGCCGCATAATTTTTCAACCACTTGCGACAATGTAACAAAAAGCAGTTCTGAATCAAAATTTATCTGTGTTAAGTGGACAACGTGTAACAATGATAAAAGTTTCGAAAATAATTAATTTTCATAGTGTTCGGTCCCGAGCACCGCAACGCAGACCGGCAGACGAGTGCGTAGCCGAGCCGCATGGCATCAGCGGAACCGTGCTACAATGTCGCGATAAGGCCTTCGACAAAGGGATACCGCGAGGAACCGAAGCGGGACCGCGGTTGCCGAGGCGAGAGGGCTCGAGTGTTTCTTCGCTCGAGGGGACTCGCGTTGGGTCCTGTGTCGCATGAGCCGCCAAAAGCGATGATCGCTTGACGTCTTCCGTATCGCGTCGCACTTACCACCACTACGTCGGGTGTGCACGGCTCCGTGCTATAAAGCACGGAGGTTTTCACGCTCGAAGCGCATTTCTATCGAGAACACGCCTAAGAAATACAATAATTGTTTTAGTTCGAAAACGTGTTGATTTCTTTCCTATAAGTAAGACTCGCCCTGCCGCGAGTCAGCGTTTCCTAGCATCGAAGAGCTACGGCGTTTTGGGACGCTACACATAGTAAGCCCAACACCACCTTGAATTTTATCACAAGCTTTTACAAGAGTTTATTTTCATTCTTTCGATTATTCTAATTTTTTTAATTTTGCAATGATTAACGGTTTCGAACGTTCAACCAGGAATATACATCTCCCCTGACTTGTGGTCTCATTTTTAAAAAGCGATCCGCACGGTATTAATGCAATTTTTATCAGCTTAATACATCTATGAAGTTTAAAAAATTCTCGTGGATTACATGAAAAAAGGCTTTGCAAGTGAACAGCGATTTTATGAAACAAAACCTGGTTGTTACGTAACACGATGCAAATTTTGTACGATTTAATCCCTCGCAGAAAGGAATCCAATTTAAAAACACGCGTCGAGCGCGCGCAGCCCGCTTGCAACTTATTCAATTTTATTAACCCTTGTAATAATTCCCAATATGAACAAAAAATATATACATATATTTCTAACATTAATTCAAATGCACGTGCTGGATCCATTTCAGCGTCAACGAATAACTTTATCGACTCCGGATTTTTCGCGGAATAAAGCGTGCTTTTTTAATTCCCGCATAGGAAACCATGCTTTATCTAAAAATATTAACCGTACCGACCAATAATGCAGTATATTTATTCCAACAACAGGACAAAGTTATAATTCACCTGTCTCATAATATTCGAAGCAAATAAAAGCTTCAATCTAACGGACTATATGTACATACCTCTACACATATGTACAAACACAATATGAACGAATTAAAACCGGGAGGAAAATACGAGAAGGGTGTAAATAAATCGAAAAATCGAATTTCCCTTGCTAGTTTCTACATTTTTAACAGAGAATCGCTGATACCTAATTCTCCAATTTTCCAACGCAAGTGTCGCATAAATCGAACAACTTCGGGAGACGAAACAATTTCGCGAAGCATCGATTAAAAAAAAAAACAAAAAACGGAAAATAAAGAGACGGAATACTCATTTCGATGGAATAATTTGCAACCCCTAATGGATTTTAGATTACTCGCTGGCTTTGTATCCTTTTTCCAAGCCGGCTACAGAGTATTAACAGCGTGTGCAAGCCGAGTAATCACGCTTTGCTAACGTTAATTTAAATGCACGCGCCTACGTACGCGTTCTCTGGGGATAAATTACTTTCGGTTTCGTTAATTACACCATCGAAACGAAAATATCGAGCTGTTTCTCTCCCGATTCTCTATTTTCACACGAAAACAACAGGGAAGAAGGCCTCTTTTATCGAACACAATTTATAGCGTGTACTACGTTTCATCGATGCCCTCTGACGTCGTGATAATGGCTGATAGCTATAAATTACCCTGCTGGTATAATAAAGAATTTATATATAGATTTCCAAGCATCCAATGATAAGCTGAAAATTGCTACTGCCTGCGGAGAACTTGCGGAGGATACATTGACCTTTATTGATCAGATCTCAGCCCGGAGACTGCAATATATACACAGGTACACAAGTATACATGTATATATATATTTGTGTGTACATGTGTATGTAAACGCATCACATCGACGGAAATTTCGGATAAACGTATTATCGTAAATACCCTTTCGACGTGGTGGCCGGTGCCGCGAATTGATACACATAAATTCGAGACGCAAAGTGGAGAAAAAGGGGTAAAAAGGAAATGGCTGACGTGGCAGCTGGAATATTTATTATGTCAGCTGTGAATTATGTTTAGGTTGTAGGTCTTGGTTGCGTTGGCAAGCTTGTTGGTAGAACGTCGAGATGGTTCGATGTAAATCAATTTATTCAGGAGGAATTTCGAATTGAAGGATTCCAACATTGTAAGCGCGAAAGAAATTGAAATAACAACGTTACAATGTTATAAGTACTATTATAAGTAATTATTTTGGATACTAAAGCGGTCCTCTAGCACTCCACAAGAATTTCTCATTTCTGTATTTCATTTGTACGTATAATTATTTTGCTAAACAATAATTGCGCGATAGTTAAGTATTAGGTTGGTGTAAGTGAAATGTTTTTCAACAGCTGAAATTGATGAGTTAATACCAAGTATGAAATTTTATCCGATCATAAATTTTTATACACAATAATTGTTCCGTCGCGCAGGTACGGAACGCATGGGGTCTTCGTTGACCGGGTTTATGGCACGCTCGCACGAGAAGGTTATTTTTCAGAACAAAGACGCTTCGTAGCTCCGCGAAAAAATAAGTCATTTCTTACAGAACAATGCCTTTAGAATTTCGACTTTTCCGCGTCCTCAATAACCGAAGACGTGTCATAAACCAGGTATTACTGAAGGGTCAATCCACACGCGCGTATAATGGCACTCTCGGCCGAGGGTTGACCTGGCGGGAATTTCCGACGCGTCACCGAAAGACAACGAAGATTTCACGCACCGGCAGGTAGGGCCCCACTCCTTCCAAGGAAAAGCGCGCTAAGGGCGCAACGGAAGGATGAGTGACACTCAAGGGGCACGTTGATTGGTAATTTGTGCGTACGTGAAAAACCAATCAGCGTGCCTTCTTGCACTTGGCGGGGGAGTCACTTCGGACTACAGAAAAATCGAGCGAGAGATTCAGAAAAGGTTCTATCGAGCGAACACGGCTAGATCTCCAGCCATTCGAGGAGACACAACACATTCGCAAAGATTCTCTCGTGTAAACAAGATACTCTCTTCAGCCGTTCGAGGAGACAAGTACAATTCGAGTCGCGATCGAATACTCGAGTTTTCAAACAAGTCGTCAATCGTTTCGTGACGCACTCTACGTTTTGCTACGTATCAGCAGAACAAATTTGAACTAGTTACCTAAGATTAATTTGACGGGTAACAGTCGCGACCGCGAGCTTCCTTTTGAACATCGCAAAAGAAGAACGCGACGCGACAATAATCTAGAAAAAGGAATTTGCTGTAGTACGCGTGTATTGAATAGTAGGTAAAAGAATTCACAATACAATTGTTTGGACATTAATATCTGACGTGATGAATAATCGGAATATTCGCGTAATTTTTTATATGTTTATATTTGGAAAAATTAATAGAAATATAAATTTAGCATTTGAAAAAGGGTGAATAAATGTTAGGGCACTTGAACATTGGTGTGCAAAATTCAAAAATGGTGACTTTTCATTGGAAAATAAGAGACGAGAAAGGCCAGATAAGGTCATCGATGATAACGTTTGAAGAAAAATTATTGAAAAGAATCTACGGTAAAAGATATGAAATTTTGTTACATCCTCCTCTATTCACTGGACCTTCCTCAATAGATTACCATTTCTTCAAATACCTCAACAACTTTTTAACCAACAAATTATTCTAAAATGAAGACACTTAAAATTAGCATTCAAAAAATTGTTTAATTCAAAGATTAGTGATTTTTATAAATTTGGAATAATGGAACCAGTTAATCGTTGGGAGAAGTGTATAGAATGGTGTGTAAATTATTTTGATTAAATATATTATGTTTTGAAAAAGCACAATGTATTTAAAGTTTCATTTTAAAAAAAAAACGACATTTCCTAACCTAAAATTGTACAGTAGTTTTCCTTATTTTTTGTTTCTCCTGAAAATTGTACTTTTTGATATTTGAAACGTGTCGTTTGGAACCCTTCAATTACTAATTAACTGCAAAAATATTAATTAACCTGTCGCTAATTAGTAGACTAAGAATCGTTGAAATAGACCCAAACAATCAAATAAAATTTTGATTATTCTTCACCAGGCAATCTTCGAAAAGAATATTCTAAGCCAGACACTTCAATTATCGATTTTCGTGAACGTTGAATTAACAAGGTACGCTTAAATATTTTAAACGTTTGATGTTTATTGTATCAATGGATTAATAGATTTTCGACTTTTCAATTAGTTTTTTTTTTTTATTCCATTTAATGTCGCAAAAATGGTCGAACTTTCTGAATATTGATTCTTTTATTCTGCGACACCAAGTTTGTTCCTAAGCCTCTCACCGTTATTAATGAATCACCTTGTATAATAATATTACGAGTGAGCATGAAACGGGCGAGTTTTACAGCGAGGTGAATTATGAAAAGGTAAGTACTTTGCGTTAATACCGTTATGAAAATTTCAAGATAAAAACATTTGTAATTTCTCGTTTCTGTGTTCATTTGTGGTAAATATCGCATTAACATTCATGACTACGGAAGCTCGAGTGCGTCTGTACAAAATAATGTAACTTCTGTATTTACAATGCTAGAGAAAGTAGCTTGCCGATTCTACCAGTTAAAAATAATCTTTGAAACTAATGTTTAAAAGTTAGTTTCAATTTTTGTTGAATATTTAGTCTTTCTAAAATTAACCCTGATTTTGTTTAATATTTGTAGCTCGAATGAATAGGTATAGGACGTAATTTAGAAATCTTTTTGTTATACAGAGTCACATAACTTGTCCACCTCAAACAACTTCTAAAGTTATTATTAGTTATTAAAGTTATTATAGAAAATTCACTGCTCTATTAAATTTTGATGAATTTTGATTTTTTGGTACGCATTAATTAAAAAAACCATTTCAGCATAATATATTCCCTTCGGTACCGTACAA
>NW_017100290.1:321532-328316 GCF_001263275.1 Habropoda laboriosa | reverse complement strand
CAGGTGTAATTCGAGAGACCAGTACAATATAAGCAACTATCCTTTATATTTTATTAGGACGTTCTGTATTAAAGAATCCTCTCGGGAGAACGAGCTAGTAGCCATGATTCTTCTTTTACCTTATCCTCTTCTTTCGATACATAGCTCGCACGTAGCCCAGCGAGGTGCGTTCCGAAATTCCTTGCAGAACCAGCAATTTCCATAAAATTATTACGCGACGGTATGCGCGCCACGGAAATTTGCATAGCGTGACCGTGTCGCGGCCACAGGAATAAAAAGGCCTCGCTGCGTTTCCGTCTAATCGGGTTTCCGTGTCCGCCGTCTACGTTCGAATATTTACCGGTCTGTCGAGAGAAAACGAGATCGAGCACAACAATCTCCCGTCTTCGATTGCCTCGAAAGCCATCCAGCGAATTCGCGATACCCTTTTCGCGAGCACCACTTTCATAGCCGGGGACCTTTTAACTCTGGAACGACTCTACTGTGCTCGGAGGCTAGGTTTATTCGAAATCTTGCGAATGTAGATTTTATCGGGTCTGAATTAGGTGAATACGTAGCACCAGGGCGAGGGTAGAAAATGATACTATTTATTGGAAGTCTTGAATTTCTTTTTTTTTTCAGCTTGCTGCGAAGTGTGAGATTTTCCTAGTTTAAATATTTTAGATACGAGCAGTCCTCTTGTAACACGGTTAATTCATACCTTGTTATAGAAGGGTTGCCTATATACCCAAAATATTAATGCTGTCCAACTACGATAATAAGAAAAAATGAAGCGAGAGAAAAGTCACTTTATCAAATAATTATATTAATACGTTTGAATTTATTAACAAGAAACCGTCACTCAATTCGCTATTCGAATGCTTTTAGACGATCGAATGCGTAGAGCAGGCATAGACAACCTTTCCTAGGTTCTGGGGTTAAATTATCATTCTCCCTCCGAGTCAAGGGTCAAACTAAATGGGTTTTCGCGTGTGCTTTTATATATCAATATATTAATACCCCTAATGTAATGTTGTTTGTGATTATGTGTTTGATACAACTTTGGCTAAATATTAAATAAAAAGGGCTAGTATATTAAATAAAATTATAAAATGAAACACGATACTAATCGGTACCTAGAGGGCCTGGAGAACTTTGGAGGACTTTGCGGGGACGGATCGCGAGCCAAACTAAAACAAGTCGCGGGCCGCGAGTTGCTCACATGTGGCATAGAGAATCGCTGCACTCAAAACAACTTAATGTTGAGAGGGCAAACATTGGATACGTTGATGATAGGGTGTTGATGAAATTGAAGCGTTTATCTACTATTGCAGATTTAAAATATAATTGAATCCTTGATGTTACAGTACATAGTTGTGGTGTATATATTTAGTTTGTTGCTATTCGATGTTTCGTGGTGTTTATACGTTGACGTTTGTGTTGATACTCTTTTTCAAGTGTAAGTATGTTACAATTTATACTGTTGTAGTGTGGGTTCATTGGTTGACGGAAAAGGTAGGTGGAAAAGAGGAGTCGAAAAATATAGAAGTGTGATTGGAACGGACGAAACTGTTAGAAGGAAAAGTAGGGGTGAAGCAAGTGGTGGTAAATTAGTGGAAGGATGTGGAAAACCCCGGAAGAGAAAGAAAGGTGGTGGAAGAGTACGTGAATGGTTTATGAGGGTCAACCAATTTGTTCGGGCCTTGAAATTAAAAACTTTAAGTTATTTTGTGTAGGCTTGAGAGTCGATGCAGAAAAGGTACAGTTTATGACTGGTCGGTCATTAAGAACAGCGATGCATAGGCTTCGCATTGTGAATCACTGATAAAGAAGGAGAGAGAACGCCGTTATTACGTGTACAAGAGAAATTCCCTGGTAATTTCAATTTTGGTAATTCAAAATTCGTGCTATATGAGAGTTGTCCAAGTTTATTAAGAGGGTATTCTGGTTTAGCGCGCGAGTTTCATTGCCATCTTTCAGAATTTTTTATGGGTAATCTAAGTGTAGTACATGAAATTTTTTCTAATAACTTAATCGTCCTTTTAACAATATTTATATATACTTTTTAGCGTGAAACGATAAGTGTAAGATGTCTGTATGACGACATGAAAATTGGATATACGTCCAATTGTTTGCCATGATTCCGTTCTTCGTAGACGTCAGAAACAAATGATTCAAAGAAAATTTTGTTCAGTAAGAACGTGGCTATCGTCTGAACCAAAATCATATGTTAAAATTAATTTTTAGCAAAATGGCGCCATGTTAAATAGAAATGTCCCTTCAATGGTGAGATTAATTTGTTAATTACAAAGGCAATTTTGCAAATATCTTTATAATTTTGGTTCAGACGATAATGACGACATTTTGGAATACCCACGCAAAATTTCATTAACATCGGACACACCGTTATTGAGATATCGTGGCAACCATCTCGCAAAACATGGTTTTAAGAAAATCGCATTTAAGTCGCATTATATCGAAACCGTGTTCTCTGAGTACCGTGTTATAGGAGGGTTGTCTGTATACTACTGTGTTCAAAAAGTTCCAGGACAAACTTGTTCTTCAATTATCGCGGTATAGTACACAAAGAATAAACAATACTACTTAGGTGTCATAAGGCGTTTGTATGATTCGATCAGCAAAAAACAAGTGATGGGTGTTGCACCATAACTAAACTGACCAGATTTTCTGAAGACAAATTCGGTACATTTTTATTGAAGAAAGAAAAACGGATATATTTCGTGACTGTGACGAAATAAAATTACATTTGAATTTAATTATTGTAATTAACGAATTAGAAAAAATAAATCAAACTCTCTACATTTTTATTATTAAATAAATACGGTAGAACCTCAAGAGATGAGCTACAATCTTCGAATTATAGAGATTTCGATTTATCGAAATTTTTGAGTAAAAGAGATTTAACAAATGAAAATTCGACATACAGAAGCCTTGTACAAAAGTTAATAATTTTCTAATTGTAACGGCTTAAAGAAAGAAAAATTCAATTTTTTAACATGAATTATTTATTGTATAAATATATAAACGTAATCGTAAGACGAATGCTAGGTTCTTATACTTGTTATAAAGGAGTTGAAAGAAAGAAAGGAGACAATATCGAACGATTGGCTATAAATTTCGAGTTGTAGAGAGAAGTTCGACTTATAGAAGTTCGACTTATAGAGGTAAACTTCTGAATTCTGAACCTCGCGTAACGAGCTTCGATGGGAACTGGTAGATTCAGAACAGATAGAGTTGGTTCTAATATTCTGAATTCTACCGGTGTACCGTCAGGATTCGTGTAGTCTTTGAAGGTGTCTGTCAGATCGTCCGTGTATTGGATTCGAACTGCCGAAGTGTATGCTACATTTCCATCTACTCTTGACACAACTTGCGTTCTGAAGCCACGAATGATAGTCGGAGCTTTCATGTCGATCATCATCCAGTTTGTGCCTGGCTCGATGTTGTTGCCACACCATCCGTCGCCATTGTTCAAACGAACACCCTTAGAGACAAAGGAGGATGTTAAGAAAAGGCCAATTTTGGCATACGGCCGGAACGAAAAATTTTTTTACAGCATGATTCTATGCATCCTAAGGAACAAAAAATGTAAGTGTCATTTTTCCCGGAAATGATGGGAAAGTTATGAAAAATGCGGTTCAAGGTCATCATCCGAAGAAAACGAGACGGAATACTAGAAGTTCGACTTATAGAGGTAAACTTCAATTTGTTTGACTATTCTAAACTTGAGTTACAGAGGTAAAATAATGCATCTGGACATGTGGCAAATAACTCGAGTTAAAGTAAGTTTTATCTCGACTTATAGAGGTTTGCACAGCGGAGCGGAAGGGAATGAACAAAATTGCAGTCTTATAGTGGTTTTCTTATAGTGGATACTAAAGTATCTCATATTTGAACAATGATTACACATATTTATTAGAAAAAGAAATCGCCTTCAACAATTCTTCATTATTTAAAATTTCTTCATAAAACTGAGCACAGTTTACATTAATAATGAATTTTACAATTAATACGTTTTCCAAAGTATCTGACCCTAATTGACTTTTTTCATTGTCCAAATTTTACTTATTATTGAAAACACTCTTCCAACTGGTGCATTTGTACCAATGAGTCCGGCGTCTCTTTCAGATGTAGGAATTATAAGAGAAGCAGGACTTAAATCACCTAGTTTGACAGTGTTCTTTATGTAATTACCAAATTGGATCTAATAAAAAATTTAAGAAACCAAAGGAGGATGTTAAAAAAAGGCCAATTTTGGCATACGACCGGAACGAAAAATTTTTTTACAGCATGATTCTATGCATCCTAAGGAACAAAAAATGTAAGTGTCATTTTTCCCGGAAATGATGGGAAAGTTATGAAAAATGCGGTTCAAGGTCATCATCCGAAGAAAACGAGACGGAATACCTACACTACCGGCCAAAAGTTTGGAATCACTGTGCATTGCAAGTTACACAAAAATTCCCAGAAAAAAGTCAGCAGCTTTAAGAATTTTGTATCATTCAAATCAATCGGTATGAGATAAATTGCTATTTATCTCCACAATATCAATATCAAGTCTATGAAAAGTTAGTAGCAGATTCAGTACTGATGAAAACTGGGAGGTGATTCAAAATTTTTGGCCGGTAGTGTATGTTATAAGTTATAAGTATGGTCATACTCTTACCTTGAACCGCATTTTTCATAACTTTCCCATCATTTCCGGGAAAAATGACAATTACATGTTTTGTTCCTTAGGGTGCGTAGAATCATGCTGTAAAAAAATTTTTCGTTCCGGCCGTATGCCAAAATTGGCCATTTTTTAACATCCTCCTGTACCCAGCACTGAACATGAGATCATTACTTTTTGAATCAGATATTGAAACGTGTTCCTATGTATGTACAGTAAAAGTTCTATAAAAGTTCGAAAGTCGGGACCGCTGTGGAACATCTACGAAAAAGGTGGTAGGTTTCTCAAACTCTTTGTATTTTACCGACACCGACGGACGCAGAAAGAGACAGCAGACAAAGAAGAGAGAGGTATTGAAACTCGAGTCAGTCCTAAAATATCAAGCACCTACATACATATCGGTGAGATAACACTAATACAAAAGAAAAACTTGTTTATTTTTTGTGTTTTGCTGATAAAATGATGGGAAAGTTATGAAAAATGCGGTTCAAGGTAAGAGTATGACCATACTTATAACTTATAATTTGTCACACCGACACCGACGGACGCAGAAAGAGACAGCAGACAAAGAAGAGAGAGGTATTGAAACTCGAGTCAGTCCTAAAATATCAAGCACCTACATACATATCGGTGAGATAACACTAATACAAAAGAAAAACTTGTTTATTTTTTGTGTTTTGCTGATAAAAATTTTACTGACATATCCATTTTTTTTTCTGATTAAAATGAGACCAAACACGATATAATTCGGTGTATATTTAGTTACTTAATAAGAAATTCCACACATGCGTATGTACATACACACATAATTACGCCCTCTCTCTAAATAATTAATACATATTTACATACATCCACGCTTTATTATGTCTTTACTATATCTATTAAATATAAGGACCGTGTCACATAGTCGCTTGCCTGTTTCAAGGGTGGTCCCCCTTGTGGTGGGGACAGACCATGAACATTCATGGCGTAGATCCGAAAGAACTTTTATAGAACTTTTACTGTATACCGTTTTCTTAAAAAATGTAATTTTCATATTTAAATTGCCTATAATTGTCACTTGAAACCTCAAACACCTCGAGAAATATTAAACCAATAATGTAAGAATTGTATGCAAAAGTTAATGTAAAGCCATATATGAAACTCTATGCGAAGTTTTGTTTAGAATCAATAAAAAAAAATACATAAAAGATATTCCATTATTTTAATTATATACATATATGTATACACAGGGTGCTTCCGAACTGGTGGTACCAGCGGCAAGGGGGTGACTCTAGATGCAAAAACAAAGAAAAAGAAAAGAATAACATTTTTTCGTATCGGGCTTCGTTTCCGAATAAATCAGCGTTGAAGATTCACCAAGTATGCGTATACTTGTAGACCAGTTTTTGTTACGTTTGGATTCGTAAACATCGCCAATGTCGTGGCTTGTTATCATTTCTGTGTCAAACTTGTGAAAAAATGTTATTCTTTTTTTCTGACTTATTTTTGCATGTAGAGTCACTCCCTTACCGCTTGTATCACCAGTTCGGAAACACCCTGTATATATTTTTTTGTACATTTAGAGTTGTTTATTTAAAATCAGTACATCCGGTCATTTTAACCCCTTGCTGTACCATTTAGCTAAACGAAATCCAGGCCCAACCGGTCGGTGGTGGGGCTCGCTAAACGGGCCACCGTGATGTGCGAGAGCGCTCATAATACGAGCCGGTCGAGAAAGCAATGCTCGCGGAACGGGAAAAAGTAACATATGTTAACGGAGCTTCCTGTTGATTGGAAGGTCGGGTTGGCGTTGGTAATTATTGCACGTGTATGTGCCAACTACTTATTGTCGCGATGGTGATCGCGCTTTATTTGTGATGTCGGTTATTGCGGACTGGACCGCATTGGAGTATCAAGATGTCGAGTATTGCGTGTTAGAGCGCTCAAAGTGGTGTCGATTGTTTCTAAGTATATTAGAATCTGCCCGAATGTCGTGAACTGGCTGTATATATCTGTTTTCGCCAAAATGGGGAGTTTACCTTGTTGGCAAATCATGGGCCTTTCACCCCCTAGAGCCGCCCTCCTAGGCCCTCGTGCACTCCCCCGTGGTCCGCAGAGTAGGGCGGTGGCAGA
>NW_017100290.1:317549-318653 GCF_001263275.1 Habropoda laboriosa | reverse complement strand
ACTTAATAAGAAATTCCACACATGCATATGTACATACACACATAATTACGCCCTCTCTCTAAATAATTAATACATATTTACATACATCCACACTTTATTATGTCTTTACTATATCTATTAAATATAAGACACCTAAAAAACATTACATATAAGGATTTACAAAACATTATGGAAAATTCTAAGATGATACATAATTAAAAAATATAGGAGCAATTATAAGAAATTAAATAAATTACAGGATATTACAAAGTTATACAAAATTAAAAAATTACAAAAGGTCAAAAAATTCAAAAGAATTACTAAAATTAATGAAACTAACAAAAAATTACAAAACTACAACTTGCACCTATTTATAATTATACAGAATGTTAACGGATTTACTAGTCAGCATAGAATAGAATTTAAATTCTATTTAAAAAATTGAATGTCATCTTCATTTCCCAAAAAATAATACAAACACAAAAAGTTCACATACGTTGTTATATTATTTGCAAAAAATAGTATCACTTTTTTCTCTTTAATTTTTTTCACATACTCATCAAAAACGCTGACTAGTAATTCCGTAAAATATTTAACGTATTAGTAAATTACAATTGTTCGCAAACTGCTTGCGAACTGCTTGTGAAGAGTCCTGAGTGGTGTAAACGTTAGTATAACAACTCCTATGTGTATTCTTATGTGTCCATTAAACTCGTCAAAGGTCAAAAATCGTTTCTTCCTATCCAATAATTGATCAAAGGCAATGCCGCTACGAACAGCTATCGCGTAGAAGAATGTCCCATTCGAGAATAACCGGATAGGTTCAGTTCTAGTCTGGATAAATGTTCCCTTTTGGCACATTTATGAGAAATGGTGTTACATTCTGTGATGTAAACAGTGAAATGAACGTAGCGGGCAAAGGAAGATTCACAAGCCCCAATCGACACAACCAAGTTTTGTAACAATATCGTGTTTTATCATTTTAATCAGGAAAATCTCACCAATTTTTGATGAAATTTTTATTAACGAAAAATTGAAAATAACAAACTTTTGTAGTTTGTTAGTATTGTCTCGTGGACATGCCGACGCCGAATGCGATAAAGAGATGCCGCGGCCGTGTCACAT
>NW_017100290.1:302118-315734 GCF_001263275.1 Habropoda laboriosa | reverse complement strand
TGTTAACGCAGCTTCCCGCGCTTCTTTGTGGTTGCACGTGTATGTGCCAACTACTTATTGTCGCGATGGTGATCGCGCTTTATTTGTGATGTCGGTTATTGCGGACTGGACCGCATTGGAGTATCAAGATGTCGAGTATTGCGTGTTAGAGCGCTCAAAGTGGTGTCGATTGTTTCTAAGTATCTTAGAATCTGCCCGAATGTCGTGAACTGGCTGTATATATCTGTTTTCGCCAAAATGGGGAGTTTACCTTGTTGGCAAATCATGGGCCTTTCACCCCCTAGAGCCGCTCTCCTAGGCCCTCGTGCACTCCCCCGTGGTCCGCAGAGCAGGGCGTTGGCAGAGAGGGAGAGACGGTCCCAAACGGGGTGTCAGCCCCGCGTGGCGATCTTGCCGAAACGTCGACTTTACGGATTTATGGCATGTTTACCGTTACTGAGCGCGCAGAGGCAAGTACCGGCTTACCATGTGGCCCGCAGAAGTGGAGAATTTCCGCGGCCATCAGGTAATAAGCCGGATTTGCCCTCTGGCTTGAATAGGCTATTGTTATAAAGAAACTTGTAGAAAAACTTCTCAAAAGTAACGTCGCTTGGAATCCATGCCATAAACCCCTGTTGGTTAAACAACATACATAGTAAAAATGTTATGCGATATGTGTTTTGAATTCGTCTCGATGTCCACAAAAAAATGGTAAAAAAAATGTGTTCCTATTTGTAAAACCCAAGGTGACATTGATTTCGCCATGAAAACAAACTGTTTTCGAAATTGTTTTCACTGATATCTATTGTACACTCCATACCCTACAACTCTTGTTCTAAACTTTTTTTTGTCAGATGGCTGTAAATGGGTGAAAAATCGTGCGTCGCGTTAGGGGTAACACCCTGTATTCTATGGGTCGAAAGAAAAAAAAATGTTATACAAACATAGGTCTTTTAGAGCTTCGTTAAAAAGTTATGGAAATAATACGAAATGAAGGGAACAATAGCAGACTCGCGGTTATTGCTATGTAATACAGAAGTAGATCAGCAATATTTACGTTTACTCAGTTTATGCAAGAAGCAACTAATACTCCGTCCCAAAAATGTCCACCGTTTATGGTAATGCAAGATTGACATCAGAAAACATCAGAAGACATCAGATAACAGAATTTCGTTATTATTTTGTTCCATTTCAGTAAATGCATCGTTGATTTTTTGTATCAGTTCATTACGCGATTTTGTAAATATCGCGCAAATATTGATGATCTATTTCTGTATTACATCACAGTAACCGTGAGTCTGCTATTTCCTTCATTTCGTATTACCGCCATAACTTTTTAACGAAGCTTTAAAAGACCTATGTTTGTGTTCCGTACCGAACATTTTTTTGTCTATTTTCGCATCGAGCCTTTCTCCTTTTATTTTTATAGCTTAAGGAAATTGTAAGACGGGCCTGAAGAATCCGCGACCCATAGGATTAGCCGGGGCCGTTATTAAGCGCGTACCCTCGGTAATTTCACCACCAGAACTCAGTTTATTAACCATTGTCCCGATTTTCCAATTACTGAACTAGTGTCTTCCTTCTCTCATGTCCTATCTCCTTTTTTTCGGAATTCCCCAAAACCCCGACACCTCATACTTCTACCACCAGCTTCTACCACCACTTCCCACCACCACACCCTACGACCAATACTTAATGTTCTTATTTCTCCCATTTTTCACTTCCAAAATTAAACTCCGCCCTCAGTAGCTGAGATGCGTGACTTCCTCTGAATTTCGAATCAGTATCATTCTGAACGTTAAATAACCAAGTATTGAGTCAGTCCGAGCGCTGAACGCATAATCAAGTCGTTTATATTATAACGTTGGAGAAAGGGTATTCCGGGATCGCTTCAGACCTCGTTAGAAAACAGTCCGATTTTTCTCTTGTGATCCAAGTTTGAAACATAACTCAAACCGACGCGAGTACACGACAGTTTGTATAACATTTTTTTTTTATTTCGACCCATAGAATATGTATACCGACAACGTTTGGCCATTAAAACCTGGGACATACTGTATATATATTTTGTATGCAATATACTAAAGCAAACTAATATAATTGTAATGTTCATGTTTGGTCCAAAATTTTTATCACGAGTCAGACTCGTCAAAGTACGGCAAGGGGTTAATCATAACACACTGGCTCACACTTCGATGCTTATTCGCGACTTTTTGGCTAAAAACTTGACTAACATTATCTTCTAAGCACCGTGTGAATTTTTCCTGTTTCCCAGACTGAAACTTCCATCACGGAGACACAGTCTTGAGTCAATTGATGTGATAAAACTAAATTCGCTAAATGAACTAAAAACAATCCCAGAAATCGAGTTCCAGTGATATGTACATATTATGAATATTGGAAAAATTATTGGCATGAGTGTATTGTATTGGCATATACCAAACAGATATTATTGAATAAGTGTATAATTTGAATTTTAGTTTATTTGTCCTGAAACTTTGTTGATACATTAATTATTCAAGAGATCTTTCATGTGGATTCGATTAAGAATAATGGTTAATTCTTTTGTCTCAAAACAAGTGAGAAATGGTAAGTTACTTTTAAAAACGTTCACCTTGATTAAAAGTTTAAATAAAAATTCGTATCTAAAACAAAATTTTTTTTCGTTCTCAATATAAATAAGGCGATTTTTACTGGAGATTTGGAGATGTATTGTAACTAGAAACCCCGTTAAACGCCTGAAATTTAATAAAATATACGATTGTATCTGCGATAGTGTAAAAAAAAAGAAGACGGATTTCTCGGGTTGACGAAAAACGCATATAAATCGGTTTCTGTTAAAAATTTAATACATCTGTTGAGTGTCTTAAGTTACTAATACATTGTTTACAATAATAAGAATATTATTATCCATTGTCATACTGATATACAATAGTAATCTTTTTCCATGTAATACTATTACATCTTAAATTAGTACGGAAAAACGTGTCTATTAATTCGTTAACAATTCCATGAAAACATTAAGATACAATGATTTTCAATATATTTACAATTCATTCGTTTGTTTGTTTGTTTGTTTAATATTGATTATTTAAATTATATAGTAACCCCTGTATATAGAAAATGCGATTGATAACATGTATCAAATAACGTGGCATTGAAAGAAAACAAACAAATAATAAATTAAGTACTCTGCATTTCCACGTGATTTATATAACAACACGAAACGAGATTACAAAATTACAATTGCCAAAAATGGATCAGTCAAATAAACATCAAACATCAGAAATTATTGCTCAATACTGCAAACGCTATTTTTATATTCTATAGATCTTGATTTTCGTATGGATCACGATCGTTTCGGAAAATGGCTATAAAGTTAACTGTAAACGTTGGGAAGCATACTAAGCGTAGCAAACCGACTAGTTTTCACTTCTGCATTCCCAATTAACATTAATGTAACGTGTTAAAAATGTCTTTTCCCTCCACTAATTTTTTTATGTCTAATTTGTCCTCAATTGATAGTCTCCATTCTGTGTAATGTATCTCACCCATGGTAGTGCCTGATATCCACTCTTTTCGATAATTTTTAAATAACGGACTTGAATTCCTGATGTAGTGAAATAAGGGATCTCAAACTTAACTTGAATTGGTGGCTTTCCTTCCACATCCTCTCCAACTACAGATGGTAAACCAAAGTGTGCCCTCATCAGATATTCCTTTCCTCCAGGGAATGATTTAATAAACCATGTTATTGCACTCTGTTCTGGTGAATATTTGACACTTCCAATAGTGGTCTTAAACTTGGGAGAGTCTGCATCATTGGGTACTGGAATCACTATTTCTACGTTGTTGGCCGTAGAACGCCTCTTAAATTGTGATCTTGCTTTTATCATGTACTCTACTCTGCTGTGAGCATGTCTTTCGATTACAGATTCAATCCATATCAGAGGTTTCACGTGTGTATTTAGTCTATACGACATTAGTTCAAACTCTCCATCAGGAGGAATAAAGGAAATTGTTCTGTCATTTTCAAATCTGGATAATCTAACACACTGATGGAATTTCACATCTTCCAATTCCACAGACTTGGACTTTCCACGTCCTGTAGACTCGAACAGAACTTTATCATTTAGGCCAAGTCTCAGTTCTGGCATTCCAGACAGATAAACTCTCATTTTTATGGCACCCACAATTTCAGAGCTCAAAACATTTCCATTGGCATTTGCAAGAAGATTCACAGATTCAATAACATCGAGAAAAACTTCATTTTTACGGTATTTGATGCCCTCTGACCTCCAAGATACCGCATTAGTCACAGCCATAGGAATGCGTGGTTGAATTTCAAGTTTATGCCCTTCTTGGGTAATATACTCTTGTAAGATCTTACTGTCTGTGGTTTGTGGATATCCAAAGTCAATTAATTCGTCCAAGAGCTCATAAATTACAACAAAGTTGTCTCGTATGCTCTCTTCTTCCAATTCCTTGAAATATTCTTGCATGACTTGCACCAGTTTATGCAAGAACACAAATACTAGTGAAATATTGGCATTCTTTTTTGTAGTTGACACGATATACAAATTATTGTACTTTATATACGCGTATGTACATTCAGCAGTTTGAATGATCGGAGTAAGATTGCCTTCCTCCTCACGCTCCATTACAAGGGGCATGAACTTTTCTATGACACCTGTTTCTATGTCTCCACGATAATTCCGTGAGATCAAAACCTTCCCCTTCACATCTAAAATATATATCGCAGATGTCGACATCTTGAGAGCCCGTTAAACTGAAAGGAAGAAAAAAAAAACCATCTGTTACCCTAACAAATCGATTCTTACTCGAAATACAAAGCGAAAATGAAGAACGATCGATGAAATCGTGCGGCAGATCGTACATTGAGAAGACATAATAGAGGTTATGTTGTCAAACCGAAGAGTACTATAAGAGCAAAAAATTGGATCTGAAATTAAAAATCCGATTCACGAAACTCGTACCATGGAGTAAAACATGTAGAAACGTAAGATGGAAGTGAAAAAACGATTCGAAGAAAATACAACTTGACACTCGAGGATACGTCAAGGAGATTGAACGAGAGTTTCAATGGAAAATTCGTCGAATATTCAAGTACTTACATATTCTTCTAATTCCTTGAGGAATATGAACCCTTTGCTTATTTACATCGAAGAGAATTTCTCTTGTTGAAGAAAAAAAGAAGAGAATTTATTGACAAAAAAGCCCTCCCCTCCCAACTATTCGAGTGCCACTGTGGACCACCCTGAAGTTGCTGCGTACTGAGACAATTGAGGCGCATGCGTTGCCAACTTCGCGCTGAATATCGACCGTCTCTATTCCGCGTCATTCAAACACTTTATAAGCGGAAATATTTAGTGGCAGGCATTTTTTCTATTCTCTTTTTCTTTTTTTCTGAATTTCAGAACGCGCTATCGCCTCGACTTTATTGCCACAGTAAAAAAGATAATTTAATAGTCAGTTCTTCGAAGGAAACAACGCTAGTAATACTGCTGAATTGGCGAGTCGTAAAATTCGTCGTACCCTAATTCGAATTACCGATACTTTCGTTTTATTAATCCGCGTTATTTTTCAACGCCGTCGCGTAAAAACACGATGAAACTTTTACAATCATAGTTATTGTAAATTTCACGTCACTGCTTTTATTATCTTATCTTCAGCTAAATGTTTATCTTATCGTAAATCTTATCACGCGTCCAACCGAAATGTTTCGTCTTTCATTTCTTTTTCTTACTTTTTAAACCCCTCGACGTATTACGTTTCGACACTATTACTTTTACAAATTCAATTTTTTCAAAAACTAAGCTTCTCACGAACAAATTTTATCCTATATTTTTCCTTTGCTGGTTCATCTAGGATAACCATTAATTATACGAAGATCGTTTCACAACTATTTTGAAATTATAGCCGCCGGTAGTAGCGAGGGGGTTAGAAAAGGGAATCAATCAGATTTACGAATTCCAACGTTACGTAACAACACAACGGCCGTCTGTGTTACGTAATAAAAGTGTAGTGCACTGAAGTAGGCAATTGTTTGGCACAAAAGCGCATCGACGGTCGCTCGAGCTCGCTATAAAGTATAAAAGAATCGAGGCAGAGGTGAGAGGTGATCGAACCTCGTTTGACTACGCGTATATGTATAGCTTTGTGAAAGGAGAACGGAAAGTAGAAGATGGCGCGTGACACTGGTAGCTGTCAGCCATTATTATTCCCCGTTGGAATTATGTACAGCGAACGGATGCTTTTAGTTTTAATTAAAGCGTAATTTACGACGTCGTTCCGCCGTCGAAGTATAAAATCGTGATTCGAAGCGGGAAAAAGAACTTTCAATCTTTCTTATCGTCGCGTTGTTAAAAATATGTTTATAAAATAAAAAAAGATGCAAAAAAAAAAGAAAACAAAAAATACGTTGTTGCGTGAAACTTGAATATTTGCTCCACACAGGCGGTGTGGTATTTATACTGTACTTTTTCAATGATAATATGACACCGTTGATTCACGTTGAAATTATTAACAGTTTTCAAAGTATATAAAGTTTTCCTGTTTCTGTACTATTTTAATTCAAATGTGGTACAAGTGCTGTAGGCGTCCAACCGAAATGTTTTATCTTTTATTTTTTTTCTTTTTACTTTCTAAACCACTTCGGTGTATTATATTTTGACACTCTTTTTTACAAATTTAGGTTATACATGGTTTAAGTTAGGACCTGTATCACCGGTTTAGGTTATGGGGGTAACCTGCAAAAAGTCGACAATTTCACATTATAGCGACTAATTTTAAAATGAAAGCCTAGTTACACTGAACTCTTATTATTTTTTTTTATAAAGCGTTGATGTTTACAAATTACAAATATACACTTGGCAACGCTTTATTTTGCATTAGTACTGCAAATCGCCACTTGAGAACCACGTGTTACAGTTTTCTTGGTTTATAGATAGTTCGGGTCGCGTAATGTTCGATGCTTAATTGCCGAACCGGTACGCGAGTTTAATCACACCTTGATTTATTCAGTGTGAAATACTAAGAACTAGTTTTATTTGCAACAGAGTGATACTTGAGGTGATGTCGCCACGAGACTATCAAAATACTAATTTTCGTAAGACCAACTGCCAAGACTTCCAAAAAAGGACGCGCTTCTGCCTCGTTTCCTTAGCTTTATCCGCTCGGCCAGTTGCTGATTGGTGGCCGATTTCTTCTGGGGGTTGTAGGTGCTGACTCCTCATTGGTAGAGGTTGTTTAGGTGGGACGCAATTCTTTCCAAGGGAAGGGGATTGTTGCTTAACATTAGAAAATCCCCATTTTTGGGTTTTTCCCGCGTGACTTTCCACCGCGCACGTGACCTCTCCACGGGGGGTACGGTACGCGCGAGAGGACCGGTACCTCGGTGTAATTGCACAAGTTTATGATGATAATCCGCCAGACCGAGGTTTCGTCGCGATTTCTTGCGAGGCAACATAGATCTTGAGCATTTGAATTTTCGTTGCTGTGTTTTTACTACTTATAATACATAGTAAATTACTTAAAATGTATCGGAAAAAGAATCAAGGCTGTAATTGCAGCAAAAGGTGGCGCTACCAAATACTGACTTCATTGTTACTTCCTAACTATATTTTTTATAACTACATAAGCTAAGTTTAACATTTTTGTGTATCTTTAGTGGACAATTGTTGAAACCTTGATATTGTGATTTTATTTCTACACAAACACAAAAAACATTTTTCATATTGTGTCTCTAATAATTTGATCACCTGGTATATGGTTTAGGTTATGTTGGAATTCACGCGTAAACGGAAAAAGTTTTCTGACCTAAGTTTTATTGCACCCCTTGCTGGCCTGAGGACTCCAAGAAACAGTCAGTGCCGTCGCCGAACTACTTACGAATCCACGCTCAGGACCGACACAAAAGTTTATAATACAGTTCCATTCAGTAGTATATTTCACGCCTTAATCTTCATTCAATATTCATTGTTTATTAACTGGAACACATATTTTTTCATAGTTGTTGTTATTGTAATAAACAACTTACAGTGGGTGATCAAATTATTAGGGCCACAATAGGAAAAATTTGTTTTTCGTTTTTGTGTAGAAATAAAATCACAATATCAAGGTTTTCACACTAGATCATTTTTAATTAACGATTGTTCACTAAAGATACACAAAACAGTTAAACTTAGTTTATGTAGTTATAAAAAGTACAGTTAAGAAGTAACGATAAAGCGAGTATTTGGTAGAGCTACCTTTTGCTGCAATTACAGCCTTGATTCTTTTTTCGACACATTTTAAGTAATTTACTAAGCACTATAAGTAGTAAAAACACTGCAAGAAAAATTCAAATGCTCAAGATCTATAAACCAAGAAAACTGTAACACGTGGTTCTCAAGTGGCGATTTGCAGTACTGATACAAAATAACGTCCATACGACGGAGAATATTGCCTAAGGTGTTGCCAAGTGTACATTTGCAATTTGTAAACATCAACGGTTCATAAAAAAAATAATAAGAATTCAGTATAACTAGGTTTTCATCAGAAAATTAATCGTTATAATGCAAAACCGTCAATTTCTTACAGGTGGCTCTAATAATTTGATCACCCGCTATATTAACACCACGTGTTCTTCTCCAAATCAATAAATATTTTCAACAGGCTAGAATTTGTATCTTTTGACCGGCTAAGATTTTATATTTCGAGTCATTTCATATCCCTCGTAACACCCACCAAGTTTCGTCTCGATAGGCCATTAGGGCCATTCGGAACATCCTGTCGTCGAATCACTTTAGACGGTGGATTTTACGAATTATCTTTATTTGTTGATAGTTTTTTCTTTACACTGTGGTTTTGCGAATATAAAGTGTACGGTCTAAACTGCATTGTTATTCAATGCTGACTGCCCTTTTCTTTTTCGAGGCTGCCTTTATATTGGGGTTTTTGGGAGTTGCGAGTGGGGGAATTTAGGAATGCGTCCGTTAGGTAAGGACCAGGAATGTGTAAGGATAATGATCAGGACTCATTAGGATTGAGGGTTCGATGGTACGGGAGAAGAATTGCAGGGACAATGGTTAGATAATGAACTTAAGGATTCGGTACAAAAGAAATGGGTCGAGTGCATCAGTTTGAGGATTTGTCGGAGATAGGACAGGAATACGGTGGGAAAGTGGAAAACGCGCAGGTAGTTGTCAAAACGGTACCTGCGATAAGGATCTGTATGCATGGGAATCAAGGGACAAAAAAAGTGGAAAACGCGCAGGTAGTTGTCAAAACGGTACCTGGGATAAGGATCTGTATGCATGGGAATCAAGGGACAAAGGGATGAGGATTCGACAATCCCAAATCTGACTTGAAAAAAGAAACGTATTAAAAAAATGTCCACAGTTCAGTTTTATCGCAATGCAATTAGGATGACGTGGCATTGAGTGTTTTCGTAACGATAACCAATCTCTTTTGTCACTTTACTCGATCGAGAGAGGAGGTGGATTCGAGGGGAGAAAAATAGAGAGAGCAACGAACGTATGGAGCACCGGAAACTGCTGACCGAAGCTCATTAACGAAATCAGAGATTTCGAGGGAACAGAGCGAAAGAGGCCGATCGCAAACGAGCGAACGTATTTGCGCAATAGACGGACAAATATCGTTTCCTACTTCCGTACTAATCGTTAACTTCGAGATCGTTTATCTGGCCAGGTCCTCGAACGTCTGCATCCGAGTGGAGGAATATTTACCCGGGCACGATCGACTCGTCCCGAAATGCGGCGCTGTTTGCGCGAAATTCCGCGAGAAATTCCATCGTAATTAAACGAGCCTGGCTCGATTATAAAGTCAAATCATTGATGGAAGGGGATAGGAGATTTTCTTTTCCTCTTCTTCTTCTTCTAGGCTCTCGCCTCCTACAGTTACTCCTTGCCTCCTCGTTTCATTTTATCTTTATCCTTCTGGCGGTTCTTTCGTTTTCTCTTTTGGCACGATTTTAGCGTAGTTGTGAGAATTGACGTTTTAACACTAAAAATACCAACCGGGTCAAAATGACCCATTAGCATCTTTCGAAAAAACGGGAATGTTCAATACTGGTAAGTATCATCGTTTGTAACTTTCCAAATTTATTTTTTACATGTATGCTTCTATTTGTATCGATACGAATCGAATTTTCCAATCACTGTTTACTTACACAAAAATTCACTTTTGGAAAGTCGCTAATGGGTCATTTTGACTCGGCTGGTAGTTCTAGTGTTAAACAATAGATATGATGTAAAGATTGTTTTGTTCACTTTGATCGGTTGAAGAGTTGTGGACTTATGTTAATCGTGAGATATCGAAGTGGGAAGAACATGAGTGTAATATGATTTTTTTAGTTTCTTATTGTACGTACTATTGTTGTTTCAAAGGATTTCACTAATATTGTACAGTAAGTGAGACTTTTATCTGTATTTTCGTGGATATCCTTTGTGTTTACACTTACATATCCAAGTATGCAAAATACATAAGAGTAACGTTACGATATTATTCACTGTACTGTGGTACATTTATCTATAGAGCTTGAGAGATTTTAACGTTACTCTCAGGTACAGGATGAGCCAGGTAAAATGTTACAGTATACGTATATAGGTATGACAAAGTATTCTCCGCTGTAGCTTTTCAACTATGCAGAATAAAAAAAAAAATATTATAGGGCATAACAAGCAAATCAAGAATCTTAATTTAAAATGCTTCCTTTATGTTAGGTTTTCTGTAGAAATGGTTTATGGCACGATCAACCGGGAACGGTTATTTTTGAGTTCAGGATTTTCGTTTATTGCTTGCACGGGTTACATCCTGCGAGGGTCACTAGAATTGCTTTGCTAGACTTTTAGTAATTTGTGTCCCTCGCGCTCAATAGTCTACGAACATACCATATACTGTATGTAACGGTCCGCTTGCCGATGAGTCACCCGGAGGAAATTCCAGATTTTTGGGACCTTCCGCCCACCCCTCGCGACCGTCTCCCACCCTTCAAAGGTAACAGCGCGCTAAGGGCGCACTGGAAGGGCGGTAAAGACGATATTAGACACGCTGATTGGCAAATGCAATCGTTAACTATTAACCAATCAGCGTGTCTCAACAAAAATCCCTCTCACGGACGTCCGAGACGCGACGTCGGCGAGTGAGTCGACGAACAAGGAGAACCAAGGAGGAACCAGCTCACGTCACGCGATACCATAGATTAGTTTTTACAAGTCCCAATCATTTGGGTGGTCCTTCGAACCAGTATCTAGACGGCACTACATCGTGCAAACATCCACAAAGCTCGAAAGTTCATCGCCACAACCATGGGCATTAACACTTTATTTATACGTCTTTTCACTCTGACGTTCTTGACATAACTGACTGATTTTCTTTCCAAATATCAATAATCAAATCGTTTGCAGCCAACTCACACTCACACCATACTTTTCTGCAATATATTCTAAGTAAATGTTGTTAAATTCGATAACAGCTATTTGAATAACAAAAAATTAATACGCCATTGCATTTAAAAAAAAATTAGGGTCTCTCTAGTAGCCTCCCTGAATTTATTGCACCTTAAATAATTGCCTTCCCCTACCCGTTTCATTTAAATTATTCTGTAACACGTTGCTCATACGTGAGCGACAGTTATAGGTATGTAAATAGTTCACAATCAGAAACCCATATTGTTAGCACAACTTAAGTAAATTTAACACAGGATAGGATATTAACCAAAAATGTATTAAAGTATAGTGATAAGCGACTGCTAAATGCTTCGGTGTCCGTCTCGCTCGACCTCTATTTCCAGAGTGTCCTCTCCGCGTCGTATCCCGCGTTGCTCCGAAAAACCGTTGGAGCCCCCTCGTTCGACTTTCTGGGGAAAGGGCTTAGTTTATGGTACCCTCAGGTACCCGCGCGCTTTCTCTTCCTGAGTGACAAAGTCCTGGCCACCACTTCGCCGCCGAAATCTCGCATTTCTTACAATATGAACAGTCACTTATTTTCTCAAAATATATTAAATAAAGTGAAAATGCAAAAATAGAAAAAATTGTGGAATAAGAAGGTGCTCACGTTTCTTTTATTTTTTTTTTATTTTTAGGTGTGGCGACCACCACGGGGGGCCACGCACTTAGGCCTGGCGACTCTTGGCCCTCGAGGCGAAGAATCGAGAGATGTTTTTCCAATCATCTCCGAGTTTCTTCGTCCTCGAGGACAAGAGTATTGCCTCGGAAATGCAGGCCCGTGCCCCCACTTGCTGGGACTTTCCTAGGGAAAAGGGGCTACTTAAGGGAGCCCCGAAAAAGGCACGAGGCCTTTTGTCGTAGACCTTCTCTGCACGCGCATCATGTAGTTTACATTTGAAATTAGTTTAAGCATTACGTTTAAATAAATATATTTTTGTTACCCACTTTGCGAGTAATCATTTGCACCACGTCACTTCCAAAAAACAAAAAAGTGTTTGGGCCGTAGGTATGAAAACTGTTCGGTCATAAAACACCTCCGATGCAGGCAAGGCGAGGGATTAGTCGACACGGCCTGCAAATTTAATTTCCAACAGCGCAATAACCAAAACCCTCCCATCTGGCTACCAGAAGCGGCCAACTTAGCGACCGACCAGGAAACAGTAGGGATTCCCTGCAATCTAACAAACCTTTTTTAGCAACAATCTCCCTACCTTCTCGACACCTCAGCTACCCCCAGAATATTGGAACACCAATGGACACACCTCGACCACCTCCACTACACATTTTAGACAGCAAATCAGAAGACACACAGAATTTATAAATTGACACGCACAGACACTCAAACATTCATTACCATTCTAATTTTCGTAACACATCATACCTCTCGTTAAACTAGTTATAATAAAGCTATATCACTGTTCAATATTGTGTTGATACAATCACCAAATCATACAGTCCACTATCCAATTGACCACTTCGAAAGACTTCACTGGAATCCACTACAAGGAAACCAGTTCGAAGTCCGCGTCATATTATCGTCGCGGAAATTACTCGTCGACGCTGTGACGCGATAACAAAAACATAACTTGACGTAAAAAAAGTTCATATCAAATATCTACAGCTGTTTTGAAGGAAACAACTAATAACATTTTATCTGGCTCACCGTGTCTTTTGCATATTTTTATATATAGAATATTTAGAATATTGCATATTTTATGTTATAATTGCATAAACATCTGCAATTCAGTTATCATCCACTGTATTTAATTAATGAAAGTTAAAACATTGAACACTTTTTTCTGCGTAACATTTTGTTTTCTCCCCCTTTTCTTTCTGATAACAAACGAAAATTTGTAGTATTTTATTATTTACTTCACATCAACGTTTCGTGTTTTCAGTATACAGAATAGCGATTTAAACCTGAAAGACCTTAGGGACAGTTTCACAAAAGTTCAATTTAATTTCTGTATATAAATCTCTACATAAATGTAACTGCTTAATTCTCTACCTTTTTACTCTGATCCTTTTAACCATTCAACAAAATCACGATCTTACTCAATCCAAATAATCACACGTCATTCCACTGCAACCTATCCAGAAAGGTGAAAATTCGTTCTATAGACGAACACACCAACCGTGTTATTCATCAATCCTTTCACAGCCGCA
>NW_017100290.1:277104-302095 GCF_001263275.1 Habropoda laboriosa | reverse complement strand
TCAAATTTCCCCGCAGAACTACAATCTTCCCTCCCCCGTCTATTCCCACTTTTCTTCCGTTGTTTCCACGTGCTTTTGCACCGTTTTGTCGCTGTTTCTTTTCGCCTTTATTCCCCGACCGCAGAGCAATCCCGTCGGTTCCCGGTCTGTCGATTTCCACGGATGAAACGTCAATCCCAAGATATAGTGGCGGAATACACGGGGGTTGCATCCTCCGTTAAGGGAGGGCGACGGCTGAAAGTTAGAGCCGCCCAGGGAATCCGACGCGACCGATAATTGAGACTCGGAATTAAATTAGCGAAACTTCGATTCCTCGGTTGGTGAACGCGAGCTGCTTCCCCCGTGTGACTTGGCCTACGGAAACGCGTTCATTTGATCCTGTTTCGCTCGATCCGATCGTTAGGCAAACTGCTTTCCCTTTCTGATGAATCGTCGATGACCGTGGAATTGAATTAAAAGAGCTCAGTAGCACGTTCTCTGAAGATCGTTTATTGGAAAGAGAAATCGGTTTGATGGTGAGGTAATTGGAGATAGTACATGGTACGAGGTTAACGTCTTGGAAAGTGCTTGGAAATAACTTTTTTATCGTTTATATACAAACACATATTATCTGTTTATATATTTTTATAATCAACTTTAACAAAATTTCAAAATAAAACCAATTTTTAATGGAAAAACCAAACCGTTGCTGTTCCTGATTTCCTAACTGTCGTGGGGTAATCACGAGCACTACTTATTTTTTACAAAAGTCTCATAAATAGCCTCTAGATGTGCTCTGTCCATCGTTGCACTTTTCGTGTGCCCATTCGTAGCAATTATAACACATGATCCAATCTACAAATGGAGGCTTCTCGTACTTTTCTTTACAATAAATACAATAATATTCATTGTCGTCGTTCTCAGCCTTAATTTTTTTTGTTTACTTTCCTTTCCCCTCTTATTTCTTCTTTGGTCTGTCTCTCTATTTTCACTTCAAAATTTTGTAAATTTCTCACTACTTTACTTCTTGTCCGACTTTTGGTTTGAGGCATTTCTTGGGTTTGTTGCTTGTCCATTTCGTTATTCCTATCTTTTCTCCGTTTCCTTTCTACCATGACCTCTTTCATGAGAGTGCTAGTTAATATTGTTGAATGTTTTTCCTTAGCATTGAATTTAACAGATTTTTTAGGTAGAGTGGGTAAATTCATAATGTCGGAGAGTGTAATCAAGTGAACAATCTAAATTGTTCAATAAAGCTTGTCTATCGATAATGCAATTATTGCTAGAACTAACAATATGGTCAGATAATTCTTCTTCAAATTGGTGGGGCTTCAATGGACACATTCCTGCAGTTTTAAAGTCATTTGCTGCCATTTCAACATTACTGCAACGATTAAAAGCGTTTGTGAATAATTCGACGATATTATATTGAGTTACTGCTCGCCCCGGATATTCATTCACAAACAATTCACATTCTCGATTATAAGCACACTTGAGAGGGCTAAAGAATGTTAAGTTTAAAGGCTGTGCAATCGATGTGAAGTGGATGGTGGAAGCGACAACATTATGATTCCGTATTTGCGGCAGAACGAATAGGACTCAATACTAATATGGCTCTTATGATTATCTAAAATTAAAAGTATTGGATTTTCTCTGGTTGGTTTTGCAATGGAAATAAAATGATGTAGCCAGTCGATGAACAAATGTTCATTTATCCACCCAGAATCAGACACAGCTGCAATCATATTGCTATTGCCTTCCCGTAGTAGCTTCTCGCTCATGCGTTTTCTTTAAAAAGTAAAAAACGAAGGAATATAATGTCCAGCAGCACTGAATGCACAAACCACCTAATCCATTAGCATTAAACATTAGTATCAAGATAATTATACATGCAAAAGATATGCTTACTTTACTTTCTCCAAAAAATTAGACGAAGACGAGGAAATATCTTCGATAGTTTTCACCTCGATCAGTGTGCGTGTCAACTGTTTTGCATTGGTGACCTAGCATTGCATTTGGTACGAGTGATCATGTGGCAAAAGGAGAAATTGTTCATGCTTTTCTAACACCACATATGTATATGCGAATTCGCAATACTCCACGTTCGTATTTCCCCAACTCTCTCCTATACTGAAATCAACCAAAATCTACTAAAATCCACTGATGTGTATTGAATTCTACAGACGTCTATTGAAATTTACTAAAATTTACTTATTGAATGCAAACCTATAATTAATATACAGGATAACAAGCAACTAGGTGGCCAGACTTTGGTACCGTATTCTACTGTTCTTAAGGATGGGAAAAGGTCATATGAACATAGATCCGAAAATTCTCCTTATTTACATCGGAAACCTGTCAGACGTAGAATTTTCAACACTGTCATCAATTAATTTTCTTTCATATAATAGTTCATAAATATATGTAGCAATAATAACAATTAATACAATAAGTGAATAAAATTAATATAAATGATCTAACACGACTTATAACTTAAAACAGTAACGACGCTCGACAATGACTTTACGAGACACATCACTACCAACAACGACAACAACGATAACCTTTTTTCGACGTGCTACCCTCTCTATTTATATTAAGTTTTCCCTCCATTCCTTCACTTTCTCACTCTACATATACACAACTTTTGCACTAGCGCCCCACAGCTATATTTGTTCATGTTCGTCATCAAGAGCCCATCATCCCTAGTACACGCCTCCATTTTCAGTTTTTCCCTCGCAAAAGGGTCTGGTTCACATCTCAGGCTCTGCTTTTTTTATTGTTCTTTATCTATGAAGATAAAGAAACGAAGAAAACTTAATTTTTCGGATATTTAAAACAAAGCAAGTGCTATACGTGTCCTTTTGCAAATTTGTGTGTTTATTCTATCATCTTTTAAGAACACAAAAATATTTTTTATAAATGAAAATATCATTTGTTGTAAAATCGGACTACCGTGAAGGGAGCGCCTTGAAAAGTTTCCTTCCCGATGGCTGACATGGATCAGACGTTGTACTTATCCAAAATACAAAATGCAAACATATTCTTAATCTGTAGACGTGTGACTATCGTCTGAATTAGAATAATAGAAACATATTGAGAAATAAAGAAATGGCAAGATTTCAAAAATATTGTTTTCGATTTTAGCAAAAAAAAAATGATGGTTTTCTTTTACCGCAAAGACTGAATTTTGAAAATATTTGCACAATTCTAGTTCAGACGATAAAGCAACATCTACTGAATATACCTGACAAATTTGGAATAGATCGGTCTTCTGATTTTTTTGTAATCATGTCAGCCAGTTTCAAAAATGCTGTTTCGAGAAAAACGCGTTTAAAGTCTTAATTACAGTTTAAGACTATATAAAACCGCTACTTTTGAAGGCATATATCTCTGCCAATTTTGGGAATTAAGCTTTGAAACTTCGTGGACATATTTTCAACCCATCACAGTAGGAAGACAGCAAGTTAAAGCAAGTCGTGTTGATATTGAAGGCAGCGTTTTTCACAGTAAATCAGCATGTACCTAAACGTTTCATAGTGAAGACAGTGCTATCAGAATAAGTTATTCTAATATCGAGTAGGCAGATATTCACTTTATGTATGAACGAACTAATTGTAAGGGGAACGCCGGAGAAGCTCAGCGTCTCTATCGACAGACTTAGACCCCTCCTAGACGATGCTAAAAGTACTTTTGCTTCGGTGCATCGTAAGCTTAGAGAAACTGCGTCTTTTGTTATTACCTTTCTTATCTAAAGTGTTAATATCTCAGAAAGGAAGTTTTCGGACCTATGTTTATATGACCTTTTTGTATCCTTTGGAAAAGTAGAATACTGTATGGTATTTGAATGACATTTTCGCAATACTATTCGAAGAGAATTAAGAAACTGGACTAGATAACAAATACAGATAACTAAATATTTCGACTTTAAAAATATTCCGTAAATAGTAGTTTGTTTTTTCTATAGCTCAAACGGTTCCCGTGTTACTGTTAAACGAAGCGAATATAAACATATAACGTCACGATTAGAGATATTATTTCTTCGCGATTTTCACGTAACGTACCGGTACGATACTCGTACTCGAAATGGAGTACATTTCTGGTATGCATTCTGGACATCGGCGTCGAATTTTCAAACTACGATGGTGGGGGCAAATACAGATAATTAAATATGTCGACTTTAAAAATAATTACCATATTTCGACATAAAAGATATTCCCTACTAATAAATGTTCCCAACGAAATCTTACCTTTTTTTGATCCCGAATATAAATGTGTGCTTGGTTTTTCATTATCTTACACGGTTGCCGTTTTACTGATAAACGAAGCGAATATACACCTATAACGTCGGCTAGGAGATAGTAGTTCTTAGCGACTTTCATATAACATACTGCGGCGATATTCGTACTTCTAATGGCGTACGATTCTGCTATGTATTCTGGACGAAAGAATCCGTTCTTAATTAACTCACAAGGAGCAAGTTTTCCTTCGTAGAGATTCGCTTTGAGAGTCTGCAACTTACAAGTATCCGGAAAGTAATATCCTCGCGCTTTTACATGTTTCCAAAACGAATTCCTTTAAACCTTGAAACACCATCAAAGGTTTTAAGCTGTGTCCGCTTTATGCACGCTTTTCTACATATTTTTCAAGAGAATGTAAGACAAGGATAAGATATGAAAGGTCGAAGGACACTTGGAACGAGGAAAGCCAAGTACGCGAACTACGCGGTCGAACGGGAACCGAGTTTTGGCCCCGTGGACACTTTTCTAACCGGGTCCTGTAACAATAACTGGGGTAGAAACTCCAAAAAACTACCGTGAAGCTTCACTTGCTGTCTGAACGTGCTGTGATACCCGGTTTTGCCTCATGTAAGACGAAAAATTAGCGAAACAAACACAGTGTTGGCTGTTAAGCAAATGTATCTTTATTTTATAATATCCGCGGTTACAGCGATTACTGGGGTGTCCGTCTCGTTCGACGGCTATAACTAGAGTGCCCTTATGCCTGCGTCGCTCCGAAAAACCGTTAGAGCCTCGTAGTCCAAACTGTCCTGGGAAAAGGCTTAATTTATGACACCCTCAAGGGTGACAAAGACCAGGCCACCAATCCATCGCCTAAATCTCGCATTCCTTACACTCACTTTCCCGAAACTGAGGGCAGGTATTGGGGTAACACTTAAATCGGAGCAACTAAAGATCGACGTTGCGTAGAAAACAAACTTTATTAAAACTAGGGAAACGTGACGTGTGGATGACAATACAGAGTGACTCGAGGAACTTTGGACTATGACTGTGTAGGAGAGTTGGAAGGTGAAGAGTTCAATGTGAGTAATGGTGAAACTTGGTGACTAGTTGTGGATACAGATAAGACTAAGGCTAAGAAAGAAAATGTTTGAGGGTATAACAGTGCGAAAGAGCAGACGCGAAGCAAGGTTTAAGAAAGCAATCAATAGACGATTGCGAATCCATCCATATAGTAAGTAAAATAGAATTCTAAGCTAGGGGCTCGGCGTATATTTCTTACAACGAAAATCGTTAACCTGATCCCACCGGCGGAAGATTGTTTTTCTAAGGCTAAGAAAGAAAATGTTTGAGGGTATAACAGTGCGAAAGAGCAGACGCGAAGCAAGGTTTAAGAAAGCAATCAATAGACGATTGCGAATCCATCCATATAGTAAGTAAAATAGAATTCTAAGCTAGAGGCTCGGCGTATATTTCTTACAACGAAAATCGTTAACCTGATCCCACCGGCGGAAGATTGTTTTCGCCTGCGTCAAAGGGATTTTTCCGTCCTTTGTGCATCCGCTTAGTGAACGCAACTCGCCATTTCTTTGTAGAACAATCCATTAGGATTCTCGAGGAAACTTTGTTGCCGGGTATTTACACGCGTATTACACTCGTGTTGTTATGGCGTGAATGGAAAATGTTCAAGAACGATTAATTCCGAATTCTGCGAGATTGAGTCAACCATTATCCAAGATTATAACTTTTTACTAATTGTGAGATTACAGGTTAAATATCAATCACTCTCTCTCTGTTTTCCATTCAAAGTTTCAAGTTAATAGCTCATTCCTACCATGTGCGTAGGAGTGATAAAAATTCTGTGCGTGTTTAGTCTGGGACGACAGTTGCGTGAACGAAAAATACTTGAGCTAAAGCGACAGAGATGTGAAAGAAGAGCGTTTGGGACTGAGAGTATAGTCGGTGGAAGAAATATAGAATCACTCTCTCTCTGTTTTCCATTCAAAGTTTCAAGTTAATAGCTCATTCCTACCATGTGCGTAGGAGTGATAAAAATTCTGTGCGTGTTTAGTCTGGAACGACAGTTGCGTGAACGAAAAATACTTGAGCTAGAGCGACAGAGATGTGAAAGAAGAGCGTTTGGGACTGAGAGTATAGTCGGTGGAAGAAATATAGCGAGGTCATAAACTAAAGCTTTATGTAGCGGCTCCGATTGATGCAGTGACGCTCAAGAGTAACATGTAGCACTTTACATTTTTCCATTGGGACTAAATCAAAGCTAAGGTATAGTTCATGCGGACTTGATTGAGTTTGCGGGTCCTTATTTTCTCGGGTTTCTGTCGATTCGCTTGTCCATATGCTCGAACATGTAAACTTTGACGCCTGACTAATCTTACGGTCTCGTTATATTTCTTCCACCGACTATGCTTGAGAATATCGTGTGAAAGAAGGGTGTCTGGCCACCCAAGGATTTGGGTGAACGTGACTGAATGTTTCCGAGGAATGTTTATATAGAACGAGAGGAAAGTAGTAAGAAAGAATGAGAAAATGTGCGAGTACAAGAATAAAAGAGTCTGGAAGATGCGTGCGCGAGGTCAAAGTGGAAAAGTCAGTGTAGAAAACAGAGTAAAGACAATAGCGTAGACTTACGTAGAATTATATTAAGTGTAGTTGTACAGTTGAAACCACCAAATCCTACATTTATTTTGGAAACATTAAAATAATAGTTCCATTATTATTATGCATTAAGGAAGAACAGAATTATTCTGCTGCATCAATTGTTGTAACTCTCGAAAAACTTCATTTTGATATATTCGAACATCTCCATTATATAGTCGGTTATTAAATTCTATGACTAAATCGGCATATGAAATTTGAAGTTAGTAGAACTTGTCGCCGATTTCTAGGTTAGGTTATATCAATGCACGAGTCGTTACATATTCAAAACCACTGAAGTTTCTTTTTCAAAACTAAGAATAATGATGGAATGGAACGTCAAAGAAGATAGAATAGCAGTAATCGCCTGGCATATGTATGAATATTATCCTGGCTTTTTAATATGGCCGATTTTAATATCGGCAGTCCTGATTTTGCTCTTTTGAAGTATTACCTGTTTGAATGACTCACAACTGCTTTGAAAGGACGACAATTTTGCCGTCGATGAATAACTGAAGGAAGTATTGCCTCAACCAAACACGTTTTAATCACTGGGCATGAAAAAGTTTGTACATGAATGGACAAGGGAACTATGTTGAAAAATAATGCAGAAATATATACACTCGATCAAAAAAGCCTCCGTACACCTCATTAAAATATATTTAGCGTTGTATAATTTCAACAGAAAAGTTAGTAAATAAATAATATTCGCATAATTTTATTTAGAAACATAACATTTACTATTAGTACTGTTCCGTACGGGACAACGGTTTCCAAAAAACCATAAAACGGCCCTGACCGAGCCTTGACGCAGAGGAGTAACATAAATAATATTCGCATAATTTTATTTAGAAACATAACATTTACTATTAGTACTGTTCCGTACGGAACAACGGTTTCCAAAAAACCATAAAACGGCCCTGACCGAGCCTTGACGCAGAGGAGTAACGGGACCGTTAGACGAGCGCACCCCCCGTAAAACTTGTACCGAACGGCAGCGTAACATATTTTTTACCACCCATTATATTATACCTATCCTCCAATTAGCAACCTAGGCTTTTCCTTCTCCTCTCCTTCTGGGATTTTCCAAAACGCTAGCCACCTCGAACTTCAATCCCCACTTTTACCCTTTCCCTATCCTCTTGCAAATATCCTGAGACCAATCATCGAATTCCTATCGTTCCAATATTCTACCGCCAGATTTTAACTCCGCCTGCACCAACTCTCATTTTCTGTACTCCTCCAATTTTTCAATCAGTCTTCCTCCGAACACCAAACCATACACTCAAAAAAAAACGATCAGCCGAGTCTGTTGTAAAATCACAAGCCAAGACTTGTACCTTACCAGCGAATTAAATAAAACTTGTACTCCGGATTCTCGTTAGTTTCTCAGTACAAGACATTCTATTTGTCGTGATCCAAGTCCCGTCGTGACACAAGTACAAAGAAAAATGATTTAAATTTATTTGTTAACAATTAACTTAAGGAAAAGGAAGAATGTAACAGAAATGAGATGAAAGAAATTTCCGTACAGCATCTAAGAATTCAGCAAAATGTCTACCAAGTATTCTTCGTTTACGCAGCTATCGCTCTAGACTCTAAATAGACTAAACATTCACACGAAAAGCATATCACACATCTATCATATCAAACACTCGCTTAAATATTTACAATCTATTATCCAGCATTCCCACAATGCTTTAATAAATTTTTTAAATACATTCTAGATAATTACTGTCTTATCCTAGTACATAGCATGTACGAAGAATAATGCTCGAGGAAACATGGTTTGCGTTAAATAATGCAAAGGGGACACGCAACATTCTTTATATTCTAGGGAGTTCGCTTGAAAGTCACTTTGTGAATAAAGTTGACAAATCGTTTTGTTAGTGGCATGAATTACGGTTCTGAATCGTGTTCACGCGCGTTCACTCATGCTCCCTTTTTTGAGCTCGAATCCACCCCTGACTAGCGGCAGCGTTATCTGAAATTTTCAAGCGACACGCGAGTACCGCGAAATCCAGAATTTTCACGGAGTTTCGCGATACTTGAGGCTTGTATATATGTAAATAATTTTTTTAGACCTTTTTAAAGGGAATGTTTGGGAAAAAAGGAAATTGAAACCTATTGAAATATACAATGCATCTCGTATGAATAAAGTAGAGTTAAAATACTAATTTTTCTTTACGTAGAAAATTTATATTCAAAGCTTGTACTTATTCCAAAATAAAATTTTTAATTACTTTTATCAATAATTGAAGATCGAATAATTCTTCAATTTTTTATCTAAAAAGTGTCCCTCGTGTGGCACTGAAAGTATCGAATTCAACGATTCTACTATTTTGATGTTATAAATGTATAAAATAAAAAGAAACGAAACCGAAGAAAACGAACATTCAATGCAAGCTTTTGTAAAACCATCAATAAACCTATGTGGCTCGAAGCCTCCCTCCTAATTAAAATTACAATTCAATTAAAATTCGCTTCGAGTTAAACTGAGCGCGTTTAAAACAGTTAATAATTTCCGCGAAACAGAAATTTCAGTTTCCATTTATCGATATGTCGCTGAAAAACGCGCGCTGGTTGTATCTATACCGTACATTCCATAATTGCCTTCACTCAGATTATAAGCCTACTACTCTATTTTCTCTTGTACATAAAAAATAAAAAAAATAAAGATACAATCACTAAAAAAAAAAATATCACAAGATCATTACAAAATATTGCATTCTACTAACATTCACTGGCAAGCACCATACAGAAACAAGAAAAGGAGGTTACAAATTTTCTCATACCTAAAAAAAATAAACGAGCATATCCAGAATCACTTAGAAAAATAGTTGCACTTTAAATTTCAAAATTATTGAACATCAAGAATATTGCATTCTACCAAAATTCACTGGCAAGCACTATACAGAAACAGAGAAAAAAGTCATAACTTTTCCCAGAAACTGAAAAAAATGAACGAGCAAACATAAAATAACTCAAAAAAGAAAATCATAAGGGAATTACAAACTATTGCATTGCACCAAAATTCATCCGAAAGCACCACGTAGAAACAGGAGTAAAGAAAAAAAATAAGAAAATCTGAACTCGACTTCTTGGCCCTGGCTAAAGGCATCCAACGCGCGCTGCAATCTTGCCATTTCGCTCGAGGCTCGTTCAATCTTCCGCCACGATTCCCCGCAGATTGTCCGCCTTAAAGATTTATCCGGGCCACGCGAAAACTTGCCTACACTTGTACACCAGCCTACACGTACGCCATACCAAAACGCTATTAAGTCAACACTCTTCTACGCCAACGGAGAATATCCCGTCCTTTATGCACTGGTTATACTGCTAGCATCGCTTCGAGTGGCCACCAGCAAATGCTGTCATGCTCTTGCCATGTCAGCCAGCGGCCAAGAGGAGGCCGCTGGCCACGAGGTTCTTGAGCAGATCAACTAGGGCAGCCTCGACATCTATTGAAAATCGTGGCACGCGTTATCCCAGGCCCTCAAATTGTCCGGCGGAGGGAAACTGGCAAGAAAAACAGAAAACAGCGAGAAAGAACGTACCACTGTTAGTCAGAGGTGGTGTATCGTCTGTTTAGGGGATGGTGGTCGAGAGAGGAGCGCGGCTAAGCACTGATTGCACCGAGGAAACTTGCTTCCCCTCGGGCTATATCTCTGATCAAGCTCCCTATCCTTCTTGTTTTACCCTTGGCTAACGTTATCCATCGTTTCTATCCTTTCCTCCTATACTAAAATAATGAAAAAATTAATGTAAAATCTTTGTAGTACAAGAAAGAAATTTAATCAAAATCTACCTACCCATTTCTTACGAATTCATTTATTTCACTTGTTATATTAGGTTATCTTGAAAGTTCCCGCGGTTTCAACTGATTTTGAGAAAACATAACTCCGCTGAAATGAAACATTTTTATTTAAAATAATTTCCATAGTGATCGATGCCAATGTATTACAAAAGCATTAATTCCGAGTGCATAAAAATCTGAATCTCTAAGTGAAAGAAAGACGCAAATGAATCTACCCGATCCAAACCTAGTTTACACTGGAAAAAAATGTTTACTTTCATTGGTGTTATGTTTTTTCCTCTTTTTTTTCAAAATGGGCGCTTTCGAACTGCGGGAACTTTCAAGATGATCTAATATCTCGGACAAGTGTCACTCTTGTGCGGTTACAATTGAATTCGACAAAATTCTGTCAGTTTCAATTTGCATAATAAGCGCAAATAATTCGAAAACAAATTAGTGTGGGACGGTGGTGGAGAGGAGAGCCCAGCTAGGTACTCGTTGCACCGAGAAAACTTGCCTCCCTTCAGGCTATCCCCCTGATCAAGCTTCCTATCCTCCTTGTTCCACCCTTGGCTAGCGTTTTCCACAATTTCTGCCCCTCTTTCACCGCGTAAAACCGCCAGAACTAACGCTGGCTCTCTCTCTCTCTCTGTTGGTTTCAGATCGGTGGTCGGTCTCAGCGATTCAGGAACGCAGACCAGCATTACAGAGCCGCGAAACTCTCATGGAAGCGGAAAAGACGGTATTCAGGCTGGCTGGTGTTGTTCCCCGCCGTTCGAGGGATGTTTTGAGTGCAATTTAACTTGCACAGCCGAAAGGAGGGAAAGGAGTCCAGAAGTAGGAGAAAAGGAGCGGCTGGCCGGGTCTCGCCGCGGGCCACGCGAGCTGCAACCACTCTTCCTCTCCCTCTTTCGCTCTACCTAGACGTTTTGCATAACGAAGTTACGCGGCGATTCGTCGGTGCAGAGCGTTGCATGGCCTACGAAACGACCCTGTGCTGCGCTGATTGAGAATATACTAGAACGTTGCTTCTGTTGAAAGCTTCGAGGTACATTTCGAGACAATCTTCTTGGAATTATGAAACGTATAGAAGCATCGAGGAATTGAGGAATATTTTGTTTGAAATTTTAGCTTCCTTCAAATGTACAGTTTGGTGCTGTTTGTCCATGCAAAATTATTTAACAGAAAAAAAAACATTTACTAACGAAAACGATGAAAAATTAATAAGACACAAATTGGAAAGAAGAGTAAAACGTATTTTCTTCTTATTAATAAAGCTATTGACCACGTACTGAAAGATACAAGACACTTTAAAGGCCAAAGAAAGCTAGAAGTAACTTTTCCATTAGGAGCTCTCACTTTTGGTAAAACGAATCACATTACGCTAGGTTCATCCTAACTGGAATAAAAGAAATCACTCTCGCATCTTCTTCGTGTTGCTAAAACCATTGGAAGGGATCCCTCAAATCCTGAGAAAAACTCAAACCTAACTTTTTCATCACGAATCCCCGCATTGCTGAAAATAGAAGCTAGTAAACTAGTTTATCCAATCGCATTACACAATTCACGCCAGGTGAATCAAATTTTTCTCCAGGTGCTAAAACCCTTTGCCGTATACAATACTACAAAAGGTTTTCCTTTGAAAACCGAATGATAGGTGCTCTACGTAATTTTTCATTACGGGCATTGTTATACATATTACGGAAAACAAAAGGGCATATAGCGTTCGTGACAAAAGAATATGCGATGAAACAAGTATAGCAAAAGTGGATCAAAGCCATTTACTACGTAAAATATTAAATCAAATTGGTCCATAAATTCCATAAGCGTGAATGAAAAATATAATCGGAAAGCGGGGTAATTCCGGCTACATAAGCAAGAAATGCTATGAAATTTGAACAAGTTACACGTTCGTTAGTTTTTTTATATTAATTGATAGCTTCAAGTGTCTAGTTTGTATTAATATGGCCGAAAAGGCATAAATTTAGGTTGTAATAAAATTGGAAACTTAAAATGAAAAGAGGTTGTCGCGTCGCGTTCTTTTGCGATGTTCAAAAGGAAGCTCGCGGTCGCGACTGTTACCCGCCAAATTAATCTTGGGTAACTAGTTCAAAATCTATTTTGCTCGAACGTTAGCAAAACGTAGAGTGCGTCACGAACGATTGACGACTTTGTTTCAAAGACTCGAATTGTACTTGAACGGCTGGAGAGAGTATCTTGTTCACACGAGAGAATCTTTGCGAATGGTTGTGTCTCCTCGAACGGCTGGAGATCTAGTTGTGTTCGCTCGATAGAACCTTTTCTGAATCTCTCGCTCGATTCCCGAATTTTTCTGGAGTCCGAAGTGACTCCCCCGCCAAGTGCCAAAAGGCACGCTGATTGGTTTTTCACGTACGCACAAATTACCAATCAACGTGCCCCTTGAGTGTCACCCACCCTTCCACTGCGCCCTTAGCGCGCTCTTCCTTGTAAGGAGTGGGGCCCTACCTGCGGGTGCGTGGAATCTTCGTTGTCCTTCGGTGACGCGTCGGAAATTCCCGCCAGGTCAACCCTCGGCCGAAAGTGCCGTTATACGCGCGTATGGATTGACCCTTCAGTAATACCTGGTTTATGATACGCCTTCGGTTATTGAGGACGCGGAAAAGTCGAAATTCTAAAGGCATTGTTCTGTAAGAAATTACTTATTTTTCGCGGAGCTACGAAGCGTCTTTGTTCTCAAAAATAAACTTCTCGTGCGAGCGTGCCATAAACCCGGTCAACGAAGATCCCATGCGTTCCGTACCTGCGCGACGGAACAGAGGTCATTTGACCGTCATGATTTTTCCTTATAAAAGAGATAAGAAAACTGTCAAATTAATAAAAAAGTTTATTATTTTTTGTTTCAAAATTAAAACAGTAGTTTCACTCTTTCTACTAACTGGATTTCTTTATCTGTTGGAATACATATCTGGTTCTCTTCCAATTTTTGTAGCAACATTAGAATCTAAAAATATTTTAAATTGGAAAACTATAACTTAAAATAATGTAAACATGACAAAAATGATAACTACTGTAAATGTAATGTAAATATATACTACTTTTTTTAATTCTTTGCATTGTTAAGAGCTGACTGGAATTACACACCGCATGTTCAAATATTTGAAGTAATACACTGAATTGGATTTATATGTCACCAAAAACAACATGTGAGTTTGAAAGTAGAAACATTTGTCTATTTAATTACATTAATATTAATAATTTATGTCGATTCCAAGTACTAACTTATCTTGCTTAAATATTGACCACTGTTATAGGGCTACGTTGCAAAATGACCACTCAGGGATTTGTTTAAAATAAAAGACTGCTACAGTCATAGAAACGATGAATCTTAACTAGCCGTATGATTAACAAGTGACAGTACCATACAGAGTCAAATCACGCGTTTTTTATTTTAAGAAATTAAACCGGAATTACCCCGCTTTCCGCCACTAATGTTTATTAAATATTTAAGGATATGAACAAATTTCTGTCCAAATGCTACATTTAAAATTGCGAAAAAAGAATTTGTGGCTTCATTTTTGGGTCCCAATTTCACCAATTGACCCAATTTCAGTACAAGGGTTAAAAGTGACTTTCGGACGATCGATATACAGGGTCTTGCATGAGATGATTCCTTATAAAAAAAAATAAGACGAAAATATAGAATTAATTTGTTCATTTCCGGCTTAGTTTTCGGGAATATCGAGTTTGAAAATCCGCTGCGTACGTATACTGTTACGGCTAAGGTACGACTTACCGTTAATAAAATAAAATTTGGTTCATTCAAAATTTTTCTTTGTAATTCCTTGTACTCGGTAGCTTTTAAATACCGTGTAGACCACATATGAGCAACCCCCGGCCCTAATCTATTTCAGCGAAGTTTATCTTCAATCTTCACATTAAATTGTTATATCGTTCATTATATGTATTATAAAATTTATGTAGAGCTTTATACCAAAGTATGATATTCTAAATAAATGAAATATGAAGTAGCAACTTGTTTTAATTCATTTAATATTAATTTATTTTATTTAATAATTTGGTCCGGCCCTTGACTCGGGGACTAGGAATGGTTGCCCATGCCTGCTATACACATTGCTTAAAAACACGATACGCGTTATACGTCGCACGGTAAATCTTAGCTTCGTCTACGTACACACAAGGTGGATTTTCAAACTCGATTCTCTCGAAAACTAAACCTCGGACGAAAAAACGAAAAAGAAACCCGATATAACCGTTCATTCCTTTGAATTTCAGTTTTTGCGAAGGTAATCTTGGTGAGTACCCGGCAGAGCTTCGAAGCCGTGGCTGAAGTCGCGTTCCACGGTTATGCTGCTGGCGTCGCTTCGAGTGGCCGCCAGCAAATGCTGTCATGCTCTTGCCATGCCAGCCGGCGGCCAAGAAGAGGCCGCTGGCCACGAGGTCCTTGAGCAGATCGAGCAGCTGCCTCCTGCTGATTGCCATCCTCGTGTTGATCGGCCGCGAGGGATCCCGTGCTGCTACACAGGTCCGCTACGCTTCGCGCATCGTCGAGACCAAGAGCGGACAGATACGTGGGATTCTTCAGGTATGTATCGATTTTGGTGCGTTCCTCTTGGTGAGTTATTCATCCGAGAAGTCTCACCGCCCAGGATATCGATTTCGGGACTTGAATAACGAATGGAGATTTTTCAAAACAAGGCATCGTCGTTATGAGATAATAACAGAGAGAATTCTGGAATAATACGGTATAAAATTTTTTGATTCGTTTAAGCGTTACCGTGCAATCCTTTGATTGATATTCAAAGAGAACGTGGAATAATTTGGAAGAGAGTCTTTTGGTTCCTTTAAGCGTTGTCGAGCAAGTATTTTGTTAACATTGGAAGAAAATGTTTTGTAGAAGAGAGTTTGGAACAATTTGGAAGAAAATCTTTTGTTTCCTTTAAGCGTTACTGTGCAACTTTTTTGTTAATATTGAAAGAGAATCTGGAATAATATGAAAGAGAATTTTTGGGTTCCTAGAAATGTTACTATGCAATGTTTTTATTAATATTGAGAATAGTTTCTTTCCTATAAACATTACTATGCAATTTTTTTTAGTAATATTGGAAGAGAGTCTGGAATAATTTAGAAAAGAACTTTTTAATTTCTTTTTTAATCGCTAACTACTGTGCAACTTTTTTTTGCTAATATTGGAAGCGAATTTTTTTAATAGATGGAAATTTGGAATAATTAGGAAGAGAATTGTTTGTTTTCTGCAAACGTTACTGTGCAATTTTTTTTAGTAATATTGGAAGAGAGTCTGGTATAATTTAGAAGAGAACTTTTTAATTTCATTTTTAAACGCTAACTACTGTGCAACTTTTTTTTGCTAACATTGGAAGCGAATTTTTTTAATTGATGAGAATTTGGAATAATTGGGAAGAGAATCTTTTGGTCTCTTTAAACGTTAAATATTCGAGAACGTCAAGTATCAAATTTTCAGCACAACAGAAGAAATTTTGAAGTTTGTTTAAGTTAGAAATCAAATTCAGAACTCTTGGTTATTAGTTTTCTTGTGGAAATTCCAAGTTGGTAGCTCCTCTAACGATAATATGTACTTCCCTTCGAGTTCCACTGGATTCCAAAGAACAGATGTTTCTATTTTCAAACTGAACGTAGTAAAACCAACACCTACTTCTTCGAATAAGTTTGAAATTCAATAAAGCGTGAAAAATTGAACGAACTCCGGTGAAGTTGATGAAGCTTCCCTCGATAAGCAGAAGCAAGAAGTGAAAGGAAAACTGTGATAGATATTCGAAGCGCAAGATGCTCGGAGATTCGATTGCTCTTTTGTCGCAAAGCGGCGGAACACTTTAATTCCGTTGATTTTAATTTATTCAAAGGTGTGCTACGTAATAAAATAAAGCTGTGTATTCAAGAGTGTTTACCAGCGAGAGCAAACAGGCGGATAAAAGGGTAGAAAGAGAGAGAGAGAAAGAGATGGGGGCAACGAGATGTTCAGACGCGTAGAAAGTCTTCTTTCTGTAACTTTCAAGTTTGCCAACGTAAACCTGCCTTTTAAACCAGCCTTCTCGTGACTAAAACAAACGTGTTGTTGCATATCAACAAATTTAAGTACTCTTTAATTAATGAAATGTTGATAAAGAATTAGAGAAAAAGATGAGAAATTCGTATTGGCAATTTTTGCTAAATTAAATTCTAAAAATATTCGAGACTCCTAGGAAGAACTTTGTAGTACAAGTTCCGTTCCACGAAACAAAATGATTCTACTGTATGAAATTCTGAAACTCGGTAGCTCGTTGTTCTGCTAGTTAAATGGACTTTCAGAAAGAAAATATGTCTCGTTCAAATCCAATCAATTCAACAGTTAACACAAAGTGGAGTATTAAAAAGAACCACATTGCTATTATTGCACTGCACAAATGTCATAAGTCGTCAACAGAGATTTTCAATATTCTGAAACCGTTCAAATTGATAAATAACATTTATTTGTCGATAATAAAAGATGTTGAAATATTACCCTCTGTTTTAATTTATTTATTATTTATTTTATTATGGCGCTACTATGCAATTGTACACCACTTATCATGAAAAGACTAATGCAATAATAAAATTCTAAACCTTCAAAATACTCATAATTTATTCATTTGTTAATTTACGGGTACAAATTCAGTGTAGTACATTATATACAATGTTACAAATGGAAGAGGAAGGAAAGAGAATATACAGGGTGTTAGCATTATCACTAACCAGCTGTTTTTTCGTAAATAGTAAGTAGGAAAAAGTTTTACGATATTTTATAACAAATACAATAACATACACTACCGGCCAAAAGTTTGGAATCACTTCCCACTTTTCATCAATAGATTTGAAGTTTATCTCAAGTCTACTTTTATCAATGTATCTCATATCAATTGATTCGAACGATAAAAAATTCTCAAAGTCGCTGACTTTTTTCTGGAAATTTTTGTGTAAGTTGCAATGCTCAGTGATTCCAAACTTTTGGCCGGTAGTGTATATCAATATTTTACGTTTACAATAATTTTAGAAAAACGTAGGTGACCTTTAATTTTTTATATGAAATGCCATATGCTTTTGTATGTTGTATGAAAGCAACTATTAAGGTGAATTCAACCAGTAACACAACCTGCAAAATTTCCAAGGATAGGAATGAAAGAAATAGTTTGAACATTTCGTAATATTGTATTTACGAGTAGATATGTCTTATTGATAAGACTATGTACATAACGCGTTCAATGTGACTGATATTGTGTTGCTACTGACTACCGCAATATTTACTTACGTTTTCAGTAGTACAGAGCTATGCGTTATTGCGAATGCGTAGATTCAGTATGCTCAAACGAAACAGTAAGGAACATCTGCCTTGTTACAATTTCGGATTTTAAAATAATGAGTAAAGTATTCGATTTACAAACTTAGTGTCTAGTATCTTATCGTGATGCCCCATTGTGTGACAGAAGAAAAAGTAGATATGATACGTATTTATTACGAGCGTGAATAAAATACAAGTTCAAACTGTTCAAACTATTTCTCTCATTCTCGACCTTACATGATTTTGTAGGTCATTCTGTCACAAATGATTGAATTCGTTTCGGCAGTTTCATTTAAAAAATTAAAAGTCACCTTCGGTTTTCGAAAAATCTTGCAAATATAAAAAGGTGACGTATGCTATTGTGTTGGTTATAAAACATCGTAAAACTTTTTCCTCTTTCATTTTTACTCGATACTTTCCATTTACAAGAGAACCCTGTATATTAAAAGTGGAGGAGAGAAAAAGAAAGTAAGAAGAACAGGAAGAATCAGGATGCTAAAATAGAATTAATCGAAATAATAATCCGAACACAGTAATCTTCGAATTTTCGAAATTTCAAAGAATTTAACAAACACCAAAATACTCTACATAAGCCACAAATACCTTTAACCATCAATCATGCCTCTCCAACATGTACCTTATACCCTCGCCAAAATTCACAAGCTCCCCAAAGCGAGCACTATCTACTTAACGCTCAAGTGGCACGACAAAAGCCAAGATAGCCGAGAGCTTTCTCAACTAGCTCGTCTCCTCCTCCTCCGCCTCTCGAAGGCAAATAAAACGCGGCGGAAGATCGATCATGCACGACCACCTCGATTTGCATACTGAATGCATAACGCGCGTGCACGTGTGCAGTTTCAAAGGGTCCGTGACGCAGATTGTGTCACGGAAACAGGATCAGTCGACGAATGAAATTCGCGTTAAAGCTTTAGAAATCTGCTCTCGAGTGACAAAAGGGGAGACAGTGCGTGATAAACAGAAAGAGAAATTAACTGTGTTTCGAGTATAAAACCACGAGTATGGTCAAATAAGTGTTAAGTGAGTGCGAAAGTTTTGTCCGTTTCTGTGTTACATTGATAATAGCTTTGTTTTCGTAAATGAATTGTAACGAGCAGAAAGTTACAATAGTTCTATACGGTAACTTCGAATAACCTGTTTTAATAACGAGTCAAGGAGTGGCGAGTTTCTGTTGTTTCGTGTCAGAAATTGTAATGAAGACTTATACGTATTTAAAGAAGATAACAAAGCGATTCAAGCCTACGGAAATATTTGTCAAGCATTAGGAGAAGAAGACATTTTGATAATTTTCGTTCTTTCGTACGAAATATTATAAGTTTACTGAAACCCGAAGCGTGTAAGATTTTGAAAATCGAACAGACTTAATTATTTAAGCTACTGCACCTAAAATTTATCTTAATTCAACGTCGAGGTTGCAAACATCTTTATTAATACGACGCCTTGAAAGATATTACACTGTTATATCTAAGGCAATTTTTTCTGTTAATTAATAATATTAAATCATTAAAGAAAGAATTCGTCAATTATATTTATTCGCTTTGATTTTGGGGACCTGTCGCTTGAAAACCAACCATGAATCTTGACCTAATCAAATAGTCATCAAACTGTAATGGAAATTGCAAAAACTTACGAAACAAACTCCTCTGTATACAGGGTGAGTGAATAAGAACTAATATCTAAAATAGCTCGTAATCTCTTGCTTGTATCAAAACACGGTTCAAATGAATTATGTAGCATTAGAAGGGGTGCATCAGATAAATTTATACAAAATATTTTATCTCGGTTTGAGGTTCAAGGTCAACTGTAGCTCAACTTACTGTTAGTATAAATCATTGAATTCGTCTTTTCATCTGTTATAATATAGCATTAAAAAAAAGATGCATTGATCATGAAACAGATTGAGGTCACCTTGAAATCTCAAGAGATGCACCTCTTCTAGAGATAACGAATTATTTTCTTTGTTGGTTCCTATTGACTCACCCAGTATACAATAACTCCTCCATTTTGTAACATTTTTACTTTTCAAAAATCGGGGAAAAAGGCTGAAAGTTACATTTACATCCTCTGAAAAAATTGAAACGTTTCGTTTAGTCGTTGCCTAATAAAAAAAAAAAATTCCCAAACTTTAAACCGACAGAACTCTCGCACACACCCAATAATTCTCAAGTACCATAAGTGTCGCGTTACGTTTAGCCATGGAAATCTTTGCCGTGTGGTATTCATGGAATATTTGAGTATATCGATTTCTGCCATTTTAGCGGCGCACTGAGGCACACCAGACACCCCAAAGGGAGAGGAGAACTATCGAACGAAATGGTTGCCGGGCTAGAGAGAGAGTTTGAATATCCGATGCGTTCAGAATATGAATCTGAGAGCGTGGGAACGGATAGCCGAAAAATTCGAACGTCTTACGCTCGACCTATCGATTCCTCCTTCTTTTGCACGCTTTCTCAGGGCAATTCTTATCCACTGCGTTTTACAGCGAGGGAAAAATGAACCGCGGCACAGATCGGTATATAAATTGATCCAGAGATCGATTTATGAATGCTGAGTTGATAAGTCACGCTTTAGGGGTAGCTGTTTTGCATTTCATATTCTCAAACAGCTTTTCGATATTCTTTCATAGTTTTTCGAGAATATTTCAAAGTGGAGTGTATTTTTTTTTTATTTCAACCATCGACATCAACTGTTCAATATTTACTTCAGCGTTTCCATGTTTATTGTTAACGCGGTAGTTTATGACAAGTACATGCCGAAGTTTTTGAAAATAGGAATGTAAGAGTAAAGAGTTACAAGGGCTTAGAATAACTGATTTTTAAAATGACGTTGGTTCGCTGGTCGATGGTTGGGTACAATAATGTGTAGGCCGCTGCCCTTTTTCGCGTTTTTATACGCTTCTTCGGCCGTTAGGGCCCTGCAAGCCGTGGGGTGGGGGTGCAGCCTGCGCTGCTCCTTGTCTAGGGCCCCCTGCGGCTCGGGTCCCGCGGTCGTTGCCTAGGCGCGTCGCACAACGCCTTACAGGAATTTAGTTATTATTGTAGTATCGGGGCCTCCATACCCAAATAGAAAACCGACAAGGGAGAATAGAGAGGAAGTAGTTGGCGTAGCAAAATACCACTAATCTCGGAATATATAAAATCCACAAACAATAAAGAAAACAACAGATTAGCAAACCGCCCCAACCTCCTAATAAGAAACATTACGACAAACATTAAACCCTCATGGGGGTAAAAGCAATCCCCACACACATAAACACGTCACACCAGCCGTCTGACATGCGACATAACGACAAGCAAACTTGTTAAAGTGCAAAACACTGTAACCTCTGTAAATATTCAAATGTACATAATTAGCGTAAGCAACTAACATAGGTATAAGCGCTCACTAACCATATAAAACCCCTCCCCCATAGATCATAAGTCAAACACAACCCACTGCGACAGGTTTTTATTGTAAATTTCTCCTAATCACAACAGCTCAATTCTCATTATTTACACAATAAGCACTGAAAAGCGAAAAGAAAACACAGGGCATGCGCCAAATGTCCCCGGACAGGCAGCACAACCTAAAACTTAAGAACAATATTATATCTAAAATTAACTATGTAATATGCATAAGCACTTAAGATACAAATAAAAACTAAACTAAACTAAACTAGTTGGCGTAGTGCGCAAAGCCTCGGCTTTGCTAATTGTAAGCCGAAGATCCCGGGTTTGATTCCCGTTTGGGTCGCTCAAAATTTTTCCGTCGGTTCCTGCATTATTAGCATGCGTTTCGAGTAAAAAATATGCTCTGACGAGAGAAAATTGGGTTTTTTACAACCCTACAGTTTTTAGAAAATCATTTCTCTCGTCCTCGATAGCCTGAAGCCGTGCCATAAGGGGTGACCCTTCCAGAATCAGAATTTTAGTTGTATCGGTGAAAAAACTGAACCGGTCAAATTCGGAGGAAATTTCACGCTGTTGCTAAACATTCTCCATTTTCAGCTAAGACATCGCCATCCCTTTTCCAAGGTAACTTTGAGAGCGCAAGAAAAGAGAGAGTCCGCAGGCAGTGTCGACAACGACAGCTCAGTTTGAAAATAGCAAGCACAAACAGCAGAGAAACATTCAGAACGCTCAGCGATATCAGGCTACGCACCACAGTATTGGCAAGAAAAGAGAGAGTCCGCAGGCAGTGTCGACAACGACAGCTCAGTTTGAAAATAGCAAGCAAACAGCAGAGAAACATTCAGAACGCTCAGCGATATCAGGCTACGCACCACAGTATTACATAACAGTTATAATGTAGCAATCAGACTGGATTCTTAGCATTCGGACCAACAAGAAACATTTAGATTTCTTCGTGCACATACTGTATATAGTTAAGTTTGTGAATAAAATCAGTTAAGCACAAACAAGCTTTAGAATCAGTCTTTTGGCTGGTCCTTCAAGAGGGAAAATTCAGGCGGCAATAGTGCGTGCAATATGCAAAAATCGAAACGATATTCAGTACCGTGCAAGTCCCCAACATCTATTCAACAGAGTGTGTATAAAAATGTATATTCATACATGACGAAATTTAAGTTACTTGCATTTTGGTAGTTCGTGGATTCTTCGAAATTCAGCAACAAAATCAAATTCCACGAAAGATACACAAATATATCGTGTACACTCGCGTGACGTGGTATTAGCCAGACTGATAAATTTCTCGGGTAATTCAATTTGCGGCTTCGTATTTCAATCATGTCAACAAACTTGCCAATTTGGCTCGATTATTAAAGAATTTTTTTTAGTCGATTTTTCGTTCCCATATCTGGATCATATTGCAACGCTGTGTGCACAGGGACTAAAAGTGACGCTTATCGAAAGAATTTTGCTGGAAACATCGGTCTGAATGTGAGGACGCGATTCAGAAACGAAATATCCGTGTCGCATTTTTGCGACGTCAATCATCTGGGAAAAACGAAACCGATTTGACGACGTTTACTGCGACAATTGCCACGCGTCGACTGGTAGACGTGAATTGCGTTTAATAGATATGAATATTGACAAGGGGGGAAGGATCGATGGACATCGGATGCTTTTATAGGCAACCCGGTATCGTGACGGAAGTGGACAGCCAATTTCGTTCGCGCGAAAGTATCCGCCAGTTATCGAGCACCTTTTATTCAATCTTTTATCCGACCCTCCTTCCGCGTATTCGAGCTTCTACTCCCTGAACGATACCATGCTGAGGCATTGCCATTTTTGAATTTTAAATCTCGCCTTTTAGCTGAAGTAGCGGAGGGACCACTCGACGTTCATTCGATAATGCTCTTCAGGTTGTTCTTAAAGGAATTAGTATTAATTGTGTGGAATATTGGCATTGAAGTTTATTAATGTTGAGGGTATTTAAATTGAAGTATGACAACGATTCAAGCGAACCTGTTTATGCCCGTGGTTGTGGCGATGAACTTTCGAACTTTGTGGATGTTTGCACGATGTTGTGCCGTCTAGATACTGGTTCGAAGGACCACCCAAATGATTGGGACTTGTAAAAACTAATCTATGGTATCGCGTGACGTGAGCTGGTTGCTCCTTGGTTCTCCTTGTTCGTCGACTCACTCTCCGACGTCGCGTCTCGGACGTCCGTGAGAGGGATTTTTATTGGGACACGCTGATTGGTTAATGGTGAACAATTGCATTTGCCAATCAGCGTGTCTAGTGTCGTCTTTGCCGCCCTTCCAGTACGCCCTTAGCGCGCTGTCACCTTGGAAGGGTGGGAGACGGTCGCGAGGGGAACATCGGCAAGCGGACCGTTACATACAGATGTGCCGTTCGGAAATTCGTGGTTTATGGTATGTTCGTAGGCTATTGAGCGCGAGGGACACAAATTACTAAAAATCTAGCAAAGCAATTCTAGTGACCCTCGCAGGATGTAATGAGACCCGTGCAAGCAATAAACGAAAATCCTGAACTCAAAAATAACCGTTCCCGGTCGATCGTGCCATAACCCGTTTCTACAGAAAACCTAACAGAACCTATCAATGGTATAATTGATTTAAGATCTCGACAGTAGACAAAGGAAATTTAAGAAATATCTACTTATTCATTTATTGTGAATGAATTAATTTTATTTATTGTAAATGTCATATGTTAGGTCCTCCAATAAGTTCGTGCCGTTTGTTTATGTGCTATTTAGATCAATGTTTGGAATATACCTTTAAATGCTACGAAAGAATGTAGTTACCCTCTCGTTCCACAACTTCTTCCCCTCTTTTTGGCAATACGATTATGCCGTCGCTATAAAATTTCTTCAGTTTTTCATTAAAATATTTTTCAATATTATTTCTTATAGAGTTAATATTGTTAAATGTTTTGCCCACTGAAAAATATTGTAATGCACGAAACAGATGGTAATCCACTGGAGCAGTGTTCAAAGAATATAATGGGTGTGATAAAACTTCCCAACCGAATTCACGTAATTTTTTTTTCCCACGTTTTGTCACATGTGGTCTGGCATTATCGTGGTAAAAAATCACTTTGCTCCGATTTAAGGAACCTGGACGTTTCACTGCTATTGCTTCTCTTAACTTTTCTAACTGAGCAGAGTACACGTCTGAATGAACAGTTTCATTTCTCGAAAATAACTCGAAATACAAAACGCATCATGAAACGCACGAACTTATTGCACGACTCAGTAGTATGTATGACAAGTGTCACTCTTTTTGTAGCTACAATTGAATTTGTTAAAAATTTACTGGTTTCTACTGGTCATCACTGCTCACTAATTGGTACTCACTAATTGGCAAATAACGTTCCAAAAAATTGTTCAGTAAAACCCTTGAAATGAAAAAGAAGATTCGTAACAATCCTCACACTGAAATTTATTATTTTTCTGAACCACACCAAACTTCGTGTTTTGCCAACTGAATTTTATTCTAAAGATTTAATTATTAAACATATTTTTTATAATAAAATAAAATTATTAAAATAATTAATTTAATAT
>NW_017100290.1:271271-275807 GCF_001263275.1 Habropoda laboriosa | reverse complement strand
AATAATTTCTTCAAAATTTCTCTTCCTATCTCCCTATGTTCTTAAGAGAGAATTAAAAGACTTGAAAATTTCTCCTTCGATATTATAATTTCTTCAAAACTTTCCGATTTTCCCTGTGAGATACTTACTTATAATTTCGACTTCAAGTTCACACTGGTACACGATCCACTCTATACATATAGTGTTTTCTCGCATACATATGTACATCCAACAGTGCTTAAATTATCCAATGAGTGCAATTCTTTTCAATTTTCTTTCACTTTCTATATTACGTTATACTTTCTATGGCATATTTATTTATGGCATAAACATAAGTCACAGCTTTATAAATAACGAGAAACTGATTTCTATACGCTTCAAAAATATTTAAAAGGAAAACAAAATTGATCATTTTTGGCACATCAAATTGAGAAAAATGTGAGCGTTAAACGGTTGAAGAAAGGTAGAAAATATTTTTCAAAAAAATTGCAAGTCTTAAAAGAAAAGAAAAATTCCAATATCTTAAAGGTTAGGTAGTGTTAAGACAGAAGAAAAAGCACACGAAAAATACAGTTCTAAAAAATATCTCCAAGATCGGAAAACATAAACACAGCAAAAACAAATCTAACGGTATAAACAAAAGTAAACAAAATACAAAACGTAAAAAACAGTAGTATAAACAGAGCTGAAACAAAATAAAAACCCATTAAGAAGTTTAGAAAAAAACAAAGATAAAGATAAAGTCAACAGCTGAACAGGTGATGATAAATCTTCGCAACTAAAATTAACCTAGAAATTATCCACAAAGCTTTTACAAAACGATTCAATTTTCACAAGAATTTTGGTACCCTATCTCGTTGGGATGTATCAAACAATTTTCCAAGGTATTTAGAGAGAAAGACTTGCGTTTAACGCGAAAGATGTTCAAGGCGTCTTTGTTGCACACGTCAAGGGAATCAGAAAGGAATTCCATCCCCTTGTACGAACCATGTATCACATCGCAATAATCAAAGAAGGAGTTTATGCTGGAACATTTTGCACAGAGTAGTATGTATATACTATTCAAATAAAATGGAGAAATGAGTATTTTGAGCATTTATTGGTGCAGAATAATTTTTAGTTTTTAATTCCTTTTTTCCTTGTAGAGTGCTAGGACTGCTTTAATACAGAGCTGGGCAAAATATTAATTCAAATCGTGATTAGTAAATAGGGTCAGCACAACTTAAGTAAATTTAACACAGGATAGGGTATTAACCAAAAATATATTAAAGTATAGTGATAAGCGACTGCTAAGTGCTTCGGTGTCCGTCTCGCTCGACGGCTATTTCCAGAGTGTCCTCTCCGCGTCGTATCCCGCGTTGCTCCGAAAAACCGTTGGAACCCCCTCGTTCGACTTTCCAGGGAAAGGGCTTCGTTCATGGTACCCTCAGGTACGCTTTCTCTTCCTGGGTGACAAAGTCCAGGCAACACTTCGCCGCCGAAATCTCGCATTTCTTACAATAGTCTGTTTTATTTTAAAAATAGTTTTAAAATAATTTATTTGTTGCAATAACTTTTCAAAATAGTATCTAGAAATAGTATTTTACTTTGAAGTAATGTGGTTACGAATAATAAGACGTGACTAGGGTTACGCTATGTACTCACACGGTAGTAGTGAGATCTTTATTAAACGTTGGTTGACGACTTTGGAGGTCCGTGCAAGACTGCCTTCCTGCCGCCTCGCTTTTTTCCTACTGCCTTTCGGCTACGTGTTAATCATCCCTGATTGGTTAACCCGTCGCATCGGTGTTAACCAGTCAGGTAATTTCTTTCTGAGTCGCTGCGTGTCCCTTGCGCCCTTGGCGCGCTTTTTCGGGGACCGCAGTGCGACTTGGCGGGGAAGGTTTTTCCCGTGACGTCATTTGGCAACACAGCTGAGTTTCCTCCAGGTCAGGTACGGCGGAGCTTTCGGAAACCCTTGGTTTATGATACGGCAATTTGCTATTGAGGCCGTCGGAGAAAGTTTCTACACGGACATGCATTGTCGAATTTCTAGAAATTAAATAAGCTAAAAACGGTTTCCTCAAAAATAGCTTTTCAAGCGCGCACATCATAAACCGTGCTGGTAGTCTGCTCGCCAAATGTTCTTCGCTGTAGCTGGTCGCTGCAACTTGAAGAATATTGAAAATAGTGGAACTTTATTTTGTAATATTTTATTGATTTTAATTTACTTTCAGTTTATTCGTAATTAAGCGGATAGTCTGAACGATGAAAATTTTCAGCAACGTAGGTAAATAAGTACTTACTTTATTACCTGTACTTCAACTAAAAATTAATTTATTTTACCAAATAATTAGGATTTCTTGAGTTACAATATGTTGGATTATTTCTAACAACACCCTATGGAAATAATCAAGTGAGGACAAAAATGTCTCCGCGTTATTTTAAACAAAGACACTAAGCTTCCACCAGATGTGTCTGGTGTCCGTCTTCGAGGCACGCAGTGCACAATGCGATACCATAAAGTAAACAGTTCCTAGGTATAAGGGGACCCCAACTTTCTTTTTGGGTGCCCAGCAATAGTCCTTTAGAACATTCAAAAGCGTAAAGACGTTTCCTCTGAGTCCGTCAATAAATAGTATATCACAAGATAAAAAGACTATTTCATTTTCATAACCCATTTCCAATACAATATCATTTCCTTTCTCAACTGATTTTCATTGTCAAGAAATATTTGACTATATATTTGAGGACGAATACCATCAGGCATCGCACTTGTAGTTTTCCTAGAAAATAATAATTCTCACCACTTAAATTCCTGCTCGTCCATGCTCGATGAATATACATCTGCGTTGCAGATGTAAGTCCATCGACGTTCCAAAGGGGATATCGGGAACCAAGAATGCGTAAAATTAACCTTTTCAATGGCCTACTTCCAATCGTGGATGTAGGTCCCATCTATGTCACCAAGGATGCGCCGTCTGAGTTCTTACGCAAGGTACGTAAACCTTGACAAAAACTTCGACGGTCGTAACACTGCGCGAAAATAATAGAAGTCCCTTTTGAAGCGTCGAACGGTCAAGTCTCGGCACTTGTGGCATGGCGCCGTTAGGGCTAAACTCTCGAGACACCAGCCAGGCCCTGCCATAAAGTATCGAGAAAACCGAGGACTTCGCGTTAGTCACGGAAATGCATGGTGGTACGCGTGCCCCTTCCCCCGTTTCTATCTCTGATGGGGTGGAGACAAAGTCGACCAATTAGGTCAAATTTTGTGCTTCACCCCCATCGGAGCCTCGAAGCGTAGAAAGGGAAATCGCGCTTCCCTCAGGAGGAATCGTCCTCCGAAAACAGAACATTTTCAACACTCGCCGTAAAAAGAACATTTTCAACACTCGTAGTAAATAGACCAAAGTCAAAACTATCGGAGCCTCGAAGCGTAGAAGATCGTTCTCGTCCAGACTCGATCAGCTTCCTTCTGAAGCTCGTGGTTTGCGAACTGATTAAGTCGCCGGCCGATTAAGTTGCCCGGCGAAGTGGACGTTTCCCTCGTGGATCACCGAAAGTCGCACGAGTCAGGAAATTCCACCATCACGGCGTTACTCTGACACCCGAGTCGGAAAAAGGGCGCATCTCGCAACAATTTGTAATACAAGGTTAATATATTTCATTTTATGCTTGAGGTTATTAGAAAAAAATATTTCCTTTGCCGAAATCTTCCTATTTAAAATGTAGCACTTTTTCTAAACCATATTTTTCAAATACTTCTTTGTCTAAATTTTACCCAACTCTGCTCTAATATCAACAGCAATTTTATACAACGGTACTTACAACATTATAGCATGGAACCTTTCAATTATGAATTTAAAAACATTATTCATAGTAGCGATATAATTTTAAAAAAATTTAATCTACCAGAAAATTATAACTTTCACGACTGTTGAGCGAGGAACAAATTGAGCACGTTTTCACAAATCCCACGTTACAGACAATCGTATTTACAGATCCGGCGCGCAACGTAGCGAGACAATTGACATTGGGACGTTTCCCTCTTGTAGCTCTCAATCGCGCGAAATGGAGCGAGCCGGCGGACGAGAAACGAGCAAGTTGCGGCGCGTAATGTAAAGGCCAGCAGGCGTCCCGGGCGAAAAACTTTTCTCGTTATCCATCTATCCAGCGGGACTAGCCGGGCTAAAAACGCCCAGTAAATTACGGGTCCGCAGTTCGGCCGGAACGACCGTGCGCCCTCCTCCTTCCGTTCCGCGCGAAATCGCCCAAGATTTGACACGGTGCTCGTCGATTCTTTTTGTCCGACTATCCGCGCTTTCCAAAGATCAATTTTACATACAAGGATAGAATTTTAAAAGGCTTTTTTCACGGGGAGGATTCCCTTTCCAGCTATGAGGCTTTCCGTGTGAAATTTCAAGAAATTGAATATTCAGCTAGTTCGTAAGTCATCGGTGACCTGCGAGAATATTCTAATAAAATACTTCGATCCTTTTCACTCGGAGTATTTTTCAATACCATTGACCAGCAATGACATGTTTTAAAAGGCAAAATTTTTGTTTTCATAATAAAATA
>NW_017100290.1:255738-265836 GCF_001263275.1 Habropoda laboriosa | reverse complement strand
ATACAAATTTCTTCTTGCAGCACGGAATATGTTAGAATGATTATTCAATTGTAACTGATTTTTCGCATATTGCAAAGTTGAACTGTGAAAAGATAAATTTGAAATTTTATTCGAAATATACCTTTCGAATAAACTTTACTACACTCTGCAACAGAATGCACCGCTTTTGTATATTGTACTTCGCAACAAAGCACAGCAGTTTTTGTCTGCATTGTTTATCACGCTTTGCAACAGAGAAGTGCTGAACTTTTTGCTCCTAAACGATCCAACTTTTTACATTTTAAAAATCAGGTATGAAAAATAAATAATAAAATATACTCCATAATTGGAATTTTTATTTGTTTGTCAGAAAAGAAGTATTTTATAAATACGTAAAATGATACTTATAAATTATAGATATCTACGTGAACTTCTAAGTCCAACATTTAAAAAATTAATCAATTAAACGTGAAAAATAGGTACTAAAATATACTCTGTAATTAGTAGCTTTATCCGCTTGTTAGGAAAGGAATTTAGCGTAAATAAACAAACTGAATCTTACAGAAATGACACGAACCTGTTTTTGAACTTCTAAATCACACGATGCTATGGAATAACAAAAGGACTCCGGCGAACTTAAACGTATTCTAACAAAACACGTGATAAAATTAATCTGACATTCAAGCCAAATAATACGCTTCCGTATTTAACAGGTGTCCCTCTTCAAACTGTGAAGATTCTATTAGCAATGGTCGAGGGAGCTGCGAGACAAGCTCGTTGACTATTTCCTCTTCTCCCTCAGGCACTCTCGTTTAAATACACTCTCCCATTTCGCCCAATCTATTACGCGGCGAAGCAATTCTTTTTCCTTCTCCTTCTTTCTCTTTTCTCCCTCTTTTTTTTTTTGTTTTTCTGTTTTGTCGCGAGCCAGAGCCAGTGAACAGGAATTGTTCGAATTCCACTTGGCCAGGAGGCTGAAACTTTTCCATGCGCCACGGGCGATAATGAGAATTACGATCACGTCTGCACGCGAATGGTTTCGAGGCGAAATTGCCGTCCCGCGGAAAGGGATTATAATGATTCGACGATTACGCAGTCGCCTCACGTATCCCCAGGATTACGTCGCCCCTTTTCGCCGATCCTCGAAAGAACGGAAAGTGTAATAAGTACGTTGTCGAGATCTTGATTTGACCGGAACGTACACGATCGGGATTTACAGAGACACTTCGAACACACGACTACCTTGCCACCTTCAAAGCTTCCGGATTTTGTACGCTTAAGGATCTTATTTTTATGGTTTAACGAGATCTATACGTTTGTATTAAGATGTTACAATGGTGTATATACGCTTCTCCCTTTCCATTTTTTGTTTTTGGTATGTTGTACAGGGTGAGTCTTATAGCTTGTCCACCCCGAATAACTTCTAAAGTATACGTTTTACGCGATTTTATGATTCTTTAGAATTTTTTCAACCTGTTATTCAAAAGCAAAAGTATACTCTTATCAATCTTCTTACACAGCTACCTTTATAAACACTTCGTTACACACACTTTACCATCCAACTAACATTTAACCCTTTCAGAACGTTGTTATTTCTCAGCGATACTTTCCATAATCTCGCCTTATGAAGTACCTTACGCTTTTCGTCGATGTCGATCAGGTTACCTTAATCACGAGGTAATTGCGGGGTCACATTAGTCCTTCGCTCAGATGGTCAAGTGTGTGCACGCTCTCTCTCTCTCTCTCTCTCTCTCTCTCTGTCGCTCTCCACACGGCAATCTGGCAATAATAATAGCCGGTCAGTAATGCCGGCATAATTACGAAACGATGACATTACGTTGGAACGAGGGACATTGTATATACGCCAGACTGGCCAGCAGCCCTCGACAATAGCGGCTAATAAAATGTTTAACAGTTTACATGCCAATTGTACGCGACACGTGGCCAGTCACGGCAGCTGTCGCATCACAGAGATTGTACAGTTAATGGTGAAAAGGGGATGAAAATCTCTCGGCGAATTTTCGTACAATCTCGTGATGAAAAGCCTTATAACCACTTAAGTCTTATGTGTAAATTTCTGTGATATTATAGAGAAATTGAACATTGCTTTTTCATTCTTGTTTATTTTGTTTTACGGAGTTGTTTAACCAAGTCGATTAAATATCTATTTGAAGAAAGTTTGGGAAACGTTGGAGATATTGTGTTAAAGGATTATGGATTGGGAAGTGTTAAAGAATTCCATCTTCGTTAGATGAATTTTTTAATCTTGAAATCTTCACGCTGCAACGCGTTCTGAAGAAATTGTGAGCTTTAAAGTATTAAAGTAAGGGAGATGAAGTCTTTGACACCTGAAAATTATCACTTTTCTTTATGGTCTATCTTAATACTCTATTAGAAAAGTAAGGTTCAAATATTACCTACACATAATTTTTAGTTAACAATACTTCGTTTTAGAATTTATAAGTGAAGTTCAATCTAAAATTATAGTTCGTTGCAAATACAGTCCGCTCTTATTGTGTCTTGGCCATAATTCGTGTCACAGGTGCTACTCGATGTTGTAAAGCAAGGGGTTAAAAGGTAACAGTAGGTAAATAGCTTCAGCATTCAATATTTATCCGTGGACAATTTTAATCAAACTTTATCTCATACATTATCGACAAAAAGTTTCGAAGTATACAGGGTGTTTCCTTTATCCTGAAAATCTGGAATATCTCGGGAAGGAGTGAACCTATTAAAAATATGTTTCAACAAAAGTTGTTTGGTATGAAGACGGACACCATATGATGCAAATTATTTTTTAGGGGGAAATTTCAATGTCAAGTTCATTTTTTTAAATGGAGCCATATACATTTTTTCATATTACGATGACATTTGTTGAGCCAAGTAAGCCAGAATCGAACTTATTTTCCGTTATGTTTTTCACGTTACCGACATAAATACAAGAAGTTTATTTTTATTTGGTTGTTCGGAAAGTTCGTAGCGAAATTTAAACCATCCTATCTCTGTTTCTAATTAACATAGTGATAAAGGTTCAGCGGTATTTTCCTCGACAGTTAATGGTGAATCCAACGCACTACTCAAATTATTCGTAAGATGAACAGGGATGGATATATGTAAGTCGACTGTTTTCTGCAGTGAAACGTGGATGTTGAATTTTTCGCGACAACGCTCCACCACAGAAAATATAGTTCGCCTTGGAAGTAATTTTAGGGGTGCATCGGATTTATCTTCGAATAAAGTACCTTTTGGTTTTTGTCGCTATCTCAATTAGAAACAGAGATACGATGGTTTGAACTTTTCCTATATTTCGCTACGAACTTTCCGAACCACCAAATACTTACTAAAGCTTAATTAAAGAAAAAACAAAAATTTTTTAAAATTTATAATATTTTACAACAATAAATTACCTCACATGACAGGTATATGTATATTGTATGTACTATATACAGGGTGTTCTTATAAAAAAAAACAAATGAAAAATATATAATAAAGTATTTTGATTGCTTGGCTAGTTTTGGAGAAAAATAACTTTGAACATGAAATTATACCGCTACAAATTGAAGTTAAATCAGTTTAATTCAAATTAAAATTAAAGTAAGTCACATAACACGAAGTAATTATTTTCAGTAATAAATAGTTCACAATTTGTAAAAATCATCACAGCCTACTTGCTACCCAGAAGCTAAATCTAAATATCCACTCGATCCTTCCATTTCAAGCACTTTTCATTCGCACCTACCGCTCTGCAAACCTCATTCACTGCTATTGTTGCTTCCGGTACTTAGTGAGACACCCGGTACGTAGTCACAAACCGAGAAACCGTCTTACGAAGGATTACGTTCTTTTATGATGTACGGATTATAACAATTTAACCTACACGTCTTAGTCAGGGATTGTCGACGTTAACAACGTTATTATTGCTTAACTCCTTAACGCTCACATTTTTTTCTTAACTTGTTATCTTTCTCAATTTTGTTATCTTTCAATTGTTTCCAAGGCATATAAAAATAAGTTTCCCATTATTTATAATGCTGTAACTTACGTTTTTGCCATAATACAATAGAATGGATAAGTGAAAGGAAATAAGACAAAAGTTGACAAAAACTTACATAGCATGAATCATTCTGCTGACAGGGTACATTTTCAAATAACACTTATTATTGAATTTGAATTTTGCAACGGTCTCTTTTGGTTCTTGAGATATGCAATTTGAAATATTATAAAAATCATATCCTTAGAAAAAGAAATTTAGACTCTTAAAGATTCGGATTTTTATGTATGCAGAATTAATGCTCTCGTAATACGTTGGAAAAGGTGAATCGATCATTATGGAAATTATTTTAAATAAAAAAGTTTAATTTTAATGGAATTATGTTTTTTTCAAAATAAACGGCTTGAAACCGCGGAAATTCTTAGAATGATCTAATACAAACATGATATACTTGCGCATATTAAAAAAACACTTGTAAACTCACATACAAACACTCGAACAGTGGCCAAATCATTGAAAAATAACTGTAAATACGGATAAATGCAACCATATCACTTTTACCTTAAGAAAGCACTACACCTGCTATCATACTCAATCACCACATCATGCCACAAACCAAAACAGTTAAATATTTAAGACTACATCTCGACTCAAAACTTACATAGAAACGACATAATAATAACTGTAAATAATATGAAACAATAATAAACCCTATTTGAGCTTATGGAATTCAACTTTGGGGTCTGGCTACCAAAAGTCACATTACGAAGCTTGAGTCGTTGCAATCCATAATTCATAAGACAGTTGTTGCTCCACGGTACGTTCGACACGCTAAGACTCGAACCCAATACCAGTCTCTGAGGAAATAAAGTCGCTATACAGTAACTACAAAATCAGATTAGATCACCATCCCAATACCACAACCAAGGAACTCTACTCATCTGATCAACCCAGAGGATTACGGAGAAAACACTCGATTGATCTTCTATTTTGATTCTTTGTGAAATCTGCACAATATCCACAAAACATGAATAACACAATTGCATTTAGGAAATTATTACCAACGTTTCTCCAATGGGATAAATGTCTACGTGCTACTGTCATAATATCATTAAACCAATTTACCGAATGTCCACATTTGGACAAATTGTAAAGACTCAAGGATGAAAAAATAAAGGCACTTGAACGTACGTGTGATAAACATTGGACTTTCTATAACGTTTTGTTAGAAATTCCAACTTATTTTTTACATGCAGTAGACTCCCTTTTAACCGGCTCATATGTGACCAGGCCTCTGGCTGGATAAACGAATATCCGGTTAATCCGACGATATCACTTGTAGGTAGTAAATACAGTCAAAAATACATATACATTACCGGCCAAAAGTTTGGAATCACTTGCCGATTTCTATCAAAATCGAATATACCGAGTAAATTTTGTAAATCGAGTAAATTTTGGAATGATCCATCGTTAACATATCAGATGTTAACAAGTTGATTTATACTTTAAGAGATTTCAGCATTTTCTTATGTTCATAATACTATTATATAATTCATACACTCAGTTTAAGGCAATGCTCGGAATGAACTTTTCTACTGTCGGGAAAGATACTCTGTTTTCGCCTTATATAGGAATTCGCGATTCTTTTGTTTACCAATAAGCGTCGAATGTTACAATATTAGATTCCAGTTGGCTGGTTCTCGTGAACGAAGGGGTTGAGACGTGATCAGCGGCTAAAATTTTACATTAATACTTTAAATTGGCAAAAAGAATAGAAATTAGTATTGAAACTCGAAGTACAATTATTACACTTAGAAAGGAAGGTTATTCTTTGCGGAATATTGCAAGGAAATTGAAAGTATCATACTGGGGCGTGCACGGTACAGTAAAACGTTTTGCGGATACTGGTAGTTTGAAAGACAAACCACGGTCAGGAAGACCCAAAATCACGTCGAGAGCTGAAGATGTAAGAATAAATATTATTTGCAAACAAAACAGACAACTAACGGCCTCGGAAATTTGTGTAGGTCTTAATGATAGTAGACCGAATCCAATATCTCTAACCACGGTGAAAAGCCGACTAAGAGCTGTAGGTTTAAATGGCCGTATAGCAGTCAGGAAACCATTGCTTTCGTCGAAAAATCGTAAAATGCGGTTGGATTGGGCAAAAAGTCACAAAAATTGGACACCTACGGACTGGGGTAAAGTTCTCTAGACTGACGAATCCAAGTTCGAAATATTTGGGTCGCACCGAAGGATATTTGTTCGCCGATCTGTACATGAAAAAATGTTGCCAGAGTGTATTGTACCTACTGTTAAACATGGTGGTGGTTCAGTTATGGTCTGGGAATGTTTCTCAACGGTTGGAGTAGGAGACCTAATCAAAATAGAAAATACAATGAAAAAAGAAGACTATAAACAGATACTCGAGCAGCACGCTCTACCATCAGGTCTCTGGTTAATACCAGCACAATCACCGGATTTGAACCCGATAGAATTTTTGTGGGAAGAGCTCGATCGGAATATCCGGTTGCACTGTCCAACATCGAAAGGACACCTTTGGCAACTACTACAAGAAGCATGGAAAAATTTAAAGTTAGAAATACTGGAAAAACTAATTGCCAGGATGCCCAGAATATGTCAGGCTGTCACTAGAAGTAAGGAAAAATATCTATTTCTTCGTACAAAAAATAATATAAAATGTAAAATATTCTACTTATAAGTATTTTGACAAATAAAACTTCCTCAATTACTTTGTAGGCGTTCAATTTTTCTTAGAAATATCCTGTTTCTCTTAATTTACGTAGTGATTCCAAACTTTTGGCCGGTAGTGTATGTATATGCATATAGTATTTATTATTTACACATAAAATCTAAATATAATATAATTTAAAAACATATAAAGAAATGTTTATTGAACAATTATTTATATAAAGAAATCAATAATGAGCTTCGATACGGCTAACGATGAGTTTGATGTGCAACGGCTGTCGATTATCTTATATCGAAGTCCATTACTGCTAAAGAAAAATCACAATCTGGTTCTACGAAAACCATTGGCCGATTAAAGCGGAAGCCGGTTAAAGTAGAGTCGGATAAGAGAGAGTCTACTGTAATTGTTAACGTTACCATAAAACTATGTTGGCAAATAAAGCGCAAATTGTTTGTTGTGTAATCAGTCTTCACACATTGTGCGGGAGCCAACAACAGTATCATTAAGTAATAATATTTTCTATTTTGAGAAACTGTTTTCTTTTCACTACCAAGTCTCAATATTCCGCATAATTTCTCTAGGTACGTAAGATACTAATTCCACTCTTATTTCAGTCATCCCAATCTTCCATTAGATCCTCTTCCCTCGGATAAATTAAATTCACCTGAATTCGACCGTAATACGGCTGGAAGCATATTTTAAGGAACAGTGTAATTTCACGGGAATACGACGGTGTGTACGATCTTTCTTTCTATCTTTCGAGAGAGCATTAGCAGAAAATTGCTCACCGCGGAGCGCCTAGCAGTAAAAGAAGTGTAGCTCCTCTCCATAAACTAAGAAGCAGCGTCTCGGATTTTCTAGTCGATCTATTTATCGCCGTGGCCCAGATCCGCGCTTTAATTCTTAAGCACGACCGGTCGGGCGTTCGTGCGTCAGTGAATGCATTATGCAGTCCAAGTTGCGCTAGCTGCGCGCCATTTTTTGCACTCGCGCGTTAATATGAGCTTTCAGCGTTAGTTTCTCTCTCTCTCTCTCTTCCTTCAGTTCTTTTCCTCTCACTCTCCCTCTCTCTGTGGTTTTTCTTTCCCTCGCGAGAACAATCAAATATTTTCCAACTTCACAGCTTGCATGTTTGTGGCCTGTGGTGTGACAATATCGACGTGAAAATACCTATATTTTCGGGAATTACTTTAATATCACAGCCCGCCTTTCCGTCCCGCGAAAGCTCCGGAAATTGCAGTCGAAATATTTTTTTAAAACTAACGCGCGTTAAAGTGGTTGACCATTGTGACCGTTATATTTCAAAATGTTTTCGAAGAAATTGTTTTTCGCCTAGCGTATGGCAATTTTCGAGAGTTTTTGATGGTTTTTTGGGTTGGGTGAAATTTTTCATTCTCTCGAGGAAGTTGGCGTGAATTTGTAGACGAATTTCGAAATTATTCACGCGGTGAAATGTGCGAAGGGACGTGGTTTTATTACGTGTGCGGAGAACGGCTGAATGAAAGCAAACTTATATCACTAATGATGTCTGCTCAGTCCCTTCTTGCACTACTGCATACCTTTCCTTTTTTTAACGTGAATTAGAAATTGTTTTAAATTATATTTCGAAAGTATATGTATAAATTCAACTTGCAACAAAATAGAGAATATGATTTAAAGAAATATTTTGTTACAATTCTTCAACATTCAAACGGTTTAAAGAAGAACACAACGCTAAAATGAAAATTTTTTAAACGGTACACAACACTTCTCCTTAGCTAAAATGTCATATCTATCAATTTTTTATTTATCAAAGTATTTTCAAATATTTGTAGCTCCACATGCTTTTCACCTTTTAACCTTCGGGCAGCGGATATCGGGTCACCGCTTATCCAGCTTTAAGATGTCTCTTGTTTCAACCGACATTCGAAACAGAGTCACGACTCTCCTCTCCTTATACTTAAATTTGTTCGTTATTTTAATCATAATATATTCGTATCATTTTAAACAATATCATGCTTAGTAAAATAAAAAATTGTGGTGTCGCTTGCGTACAAAAAAGATTTTAATATTGGGTCATGTTTGACTATCACGCCATCCGCTGTCTGAGGGTTAAGCAAAGTTAGAATGTCCCATGTGCTTTGTAGACTTCAGAAACAGTCTAATTTATTTATTCTAAGTGTCTTGCAAATGGTTTAAAATTCGAAAAATCTTCCTTTTTCTCGGATATTCAAAAGTGTTAGTTACGGCAATTAAACTAACAATAAGTAGGGCAGAACAATATCTACATACAACCTTGGCCAAAGGTGTTAGGCATCTTTATTTGAACTAACTTACTGCAAAAACTATTTCTTTGAAACCTTTCTAATGTTCATTATCCTTTATGGGCCAGTTGAAAGGAAGTTTAAAATAGTTGACAAGGTTTACAGCGATCCATTTTGTGTTTCTTCCTAAAAGTCACAGTCTGCTGTTGTATTCGTTGCTAACACACGTCAGCTTGTCTTTAGTTTTGCTGCTAATATTTTTAAAGTTAAAAAGTTTTCCTTGATAAATGCCAAAAAAGAGTGAACTAAGTGACTATCAACACAAGTTAATTATTTTCTTTTTTAACACGTTCTGTGCCGCGTGGGTCGCATACGCCCCACTCTGGACTTTCCGTTCAGGCCATTTGATATTTCGGCCTTTTCCTTCCGCTGACTTAAACTGTGCAACTACGGCGATAATTTGTTGAAACAAACATTTTTCCTTTGCTCTATCGCGTATCTTGAACGTTACCTGTTTTACGATAACAATGATTTTTGCAATCTTGTAAATATTGGAAGACACATAGGGTGAAAAGCAAAACTGTTAGTCTTGACAACGTGGGGCGCATACCGGGAAAGTCACCGAAAATCGGTCCGGCACGGAACGTGTTAAACAGGATAAAAGTCATAAAGAAATTGCTGTGATTGTCAAATGTTCGGATTATGCAGTCCAAATGTCATATTGACAATATTAATAGAAAATGATTGTTTTCACATTTTGATAATTTAATTTCCTCCTAATGCACAAATATTTTCAAATATGTTTTACTTTACAGGGCTGTACATTATTTCAAAATTACATCCATGAACAAGGAGTACAGTAGTACAAATCTAAATTCGATCAGACATATCTCTAATTTAGCCGTCGATACAATTACCTTTCCAGAATCATTAATTTCAAGTAACTAATGCTAAGCACTTCCGAAAAGCTAATCCCCTTACCCGTCAAATATTAACACAGCCAAATCAACTTCTTCCGTAACCGAAATTAAACTAAACCACACACGAGCATGCGCTTCGTTACAAACTTCAAAATTAACGCTTCGAACGCTGGGAAATTCCTGTTTTCCCGAATCAAAGCCTCGCACTAAATCGACATAAAAAAAGCACGAAAGGAAAAAAAACACACGATA
>NW_017100290.1:249090-255727 GCF_001263275.1 Habropoda laboriosa | reverse complement strand
ATAATTACGCGAGCAGACGAACAGAAATCAATCGGTCGACGACGAGGGAAATCAACGACCTCGCGGGGATAAATAATGCGTCAACAACGTTGCTTCATAGGCATTTTCACGAGAGCGCGAACCTGCGTTGACCGTCGACGTCGCGACGCCCGTTAAAGGTCGTTAATTTTTAACGGACTCGAAAACACACGCGCGAACGAGGTCGATTCGAATTGTTGGGGAGTAGGTCTTTTTTTTTTCACCTTTTCCAAATATTTCTCCCGCTCACTGTGCTTCCTGTCGCTTTTTTTCCGCAATCGCGCGGCTATTTCTATTGCAATTGATGTCCCTTTTTTTTTGGAAATAACGCCACCACCAGGGTGGCTTAATGGACGCTGATGATTCGAAAATAAATGAGAAATCGTAAATTTCTGAATAATATTTTTGCACGTGCACTTTTTGTTATCCGCGGTGTATTGTTCCTGGAAATTATTGGGGAGCATTATTTTTCGTGGAAATGGTCTGATTCGAATTTCGGGAATTCTGTGTAACGTCGTTTATTTGACGTTTATATTGCCGGTATTTTTTCAGGATGAAAATTGTTGCTGTTAGCTGGTCTTGAAGGCAGAAGTTATAATTACGAAACAATAGAGACGTTTTCATTTATTTTTTTTAGTATAAAGTAATAGCTAGGGAGATCTCGATAATTTTACAATTTATATTTAGTGTAACTTTGATGCTCTCAGAATTTAAATTCAAGATGTAAATATTCAAAAATGTACACAAACTGTGCACAAAGAGTTACTTACACCTATATTACTGTAGCACAGTAGAATTGCAGACCACACAAAAGATTACAACGGATGTTAAATCCTCGACTTTCACTTATCCATTCTACAGGGTGTCCCAGCTTTTTCCGATCAAACTTTGTCAGTATGTTCTATGGGTACAAGTAAGAAACAAATGTCATATAAACGTAGGTCGTTTGAAGCTTCCTCAAGAAGTTATAACAAAAGTACGAAATAGGAAGGAAATGGTAACGAATTTACGGTTACTATGACACAAGACAAGAATGGGATTGGCAAAAGTTACATTCAACACTGATCTATTCCTATTTTGTATGGTAATAACCGCACATCTGGTACCGTTCCCTTCGTATTTCGTATTATTGTCATACATTTTTAATCAAGCTTCAAACGACATATGTTTACATAACATTTTCTTCTTTCTTATGCCCACGGAACATACTGACAAAGTTTGATCGAAAAAAAATTTGACACCCGGTATATTAGTAATCTCTTGTAGGCATTCGCTTACCTATTTACAACATTCACGGTATTTTCGGTCCAGGCAATTTTATCTTAACAATTTTCCAAAGAATAAACAACTATGCAGCAAATAATACAAAAAGCTTCAGAAAACGAATCTTGCGTGACAAAAATCTCTTTTAACAACCGCGAGTCCATTCTCGAAGGAAGAAAACGCCATAATTATCAGAGGTCCAAGGAAGGAACGGGAACAAGGTAAGGAGGCAAGAATCTTTTTTTGCGTCTTTCGAAGGCTCGTCGACTTACTCTCTTTATTATTCACCGGGTAACATCGCAGATCCTCCCGTTAATGGGAATTCGTGATTTTGTTGATTTTACTCAATGGCGAAAAAGGAGAGAGAGAGAGAGGGATCTCCTCTCGTGGCAGCCAAGCCGGAGGTGCAATTAACGTCGACGCGCACCAAACGAGATTTATTAGCTCTTCTGGTATAATTGCTTCCAAGAAAGCTAGCAAGTGGCAATGTTTTTCTCTTTCTCACTCCCTCCCCCTCTCTTCCTCCTTTTTTCTGCGCAATTACGTCTAACGAAAGCAATTATCGAGTTTCGTTAGCGTCGACGCGCAAACGCCTCGCGAATTCGTGCCCGTTCTACTATGCGATTGATTGGCAATAAAAATATGCACCTGTGTGGGTAATTATACTCGCGCGCGTGTGTGTGTGTCTACGTATGTACATGGGAACGCATTGGTCTAGTGCCACTTTGAGGAAAAAGTTCAGAATTTTATTGGATGCATAATTTCAACAAAGTTGAATCCACTGGAAATTGTTTCCTCATTTTTATCGCTGATCATTGAGTTAGATGTTTGGAAATACAATGGGATGTTAATTGAGGATGAGTCAATAAATAAGTTACACTTTCCCTCTAAAAAATATACGAACAAATGAAAGAAACCTCTTTTATTACCAACTACTGCTTCTCAACACAGTCATTGAGTATCTGTAAACACTTGTTGCAACGGGGAACCAATTTCCGAATTCCGTTTTCAAAAAATTTGTGCCCGATTTTCGTAATCATTTTAAAGTGATTTCCTTTATTTCGTCATCCGTATTTTCGTTTGGTTAATATCATGAAAGATCCGGACTGTAAGGTGGATGTTCTCATTGTTCCCATTGAAATTTGCACAACAGCATCTGTGTCACAGTCGCAGAATGTTGTCGAGCATTTCTGCAAAGGAGAACCACTTTTCTACTGAGTTTTTCGAGTCATTTGTTTGTTTACGACTGTTCGTAGACGTTTTAACGTTTAACAATAAACAAAACCGTTAATTGTTCTCCTGAATTGAAAATAACGGGGAGGTTTTGTTAGGCATAAATGCAGCGAGGAAATAGCAGGCAGATGTAACTTATTTATTGGTTCACCCTCGTAAATCTATACTGAAGGAGAAATAGTTGAAAGTGTAAAAATGAAATTCTATAACAGGAAATCTTACTTTCAAAAATATTCGAACACCAAGAAAGTTTGGTTGATGCTTCTTTTTGAAACGTCATTTATTGTACTTTGGAATTACGTCTTGTTAATTTAACGCATTCTCATATATGACATTGTAATACAACTTAATCGAAATTATATCCAATTATTATGTTACACACATATTCGAACTATTAGCAAAAATTGATATTTTGAATATTCATATAATAAATATAAATTTAATACAATATTTTCAATATCACAAATATTTTTGCCTGCACAATGATTGTTTGTTAATGCTGGAATATTTTTAGGAGTAACTGTATCTATTATAAAATAGATAAAACTTTATTTACCCAGACTAGCGGACACCGATGTAACATTCGTTTGTTACAAAGCTCCTTAATTGCAAAATCCAGTGAGAAACTTAGGTTGGTCGGTTTATTTCAAGAAAGAAATCGCTTGTTTGCAGAAACGTATCGAAACATTACGGGACCTGTGGATGTGTAGAGAATTCAGGGAAGCTTTCGTAAAGCGGAGATAATCGAAACGCAGAAGGTAATTAGGTAATTAGTTCCCGGTAACACGAGCATCCGTGCCACGTTTATGTACATAAAATACAGGATTTACATCTAACTCAATGTTGCCGGGCAGAGATATTACCGTCAGAGATTTCCCTATCAGGGCCTTGCACACCGAATTGAAGTAACGAGGTACTTTTGTCGTTATTAGTCCGCTGAAATTCATGGGACTAATTGAGTATCCCATAAATCGGATGTACGTGATGCTTTTTGCTGCACCTGATCGCGCTGTAAATTTGATTTAATTATCAGCAGATGATATTCAAATAATAGAAAGCAATATTCTACCAATTATTAATTTTCCTCGAGGATTGTTCATTTGCAGAAGGAAAAGGTTCAAGATTCTTTTCCGATATAACAAAAAATTCACGTATTGTGAACACTCGTTGAGCAAAAAACAGAGAAATTGAAGTATATACAGGGTGTTTCGTTGTGAAGTTTCAGGAGCATCGTCGATTTTACAAGAAAGAGATTTAAGGTAGAAATTTAATTATATTCTGATGTGCATAGTTGTTCAAAAATATAGGTTTTCTACTTATTTTTTCAAAATGAATCAAAAGTCACGCATATGTTGCAGAAAGAGATCCAATATAAACTGACACTACAGGGTGCTTCGAGAAATTGTTAACACATGTGTTCTGATGATTATGAAAGTGGTCTAAGTCAAAAATCTAAAGAAGTTGAATTTATCACTTATTTTGTGTTGCGTCGATTTTTTTCATAGAAAAGAATTATAGGAACAAGTATTTCGTGAAATATTTTATTCAATATATACATATAATATTTATTTAAAGCGAAAATTCTAAATATTTCGAAACAAAAAATATATGACTTAAACCATTTTCATAATCACCGATACACATGGAAGTGATTTTGTCTTTGAAAAGAGTCTTCATTTGTTCACCATCGTTGTCAACACATGCTTGGAATCTTCTCCAGGTGTTCTCCAGAGAAAATACATGTACAAATTCTCCATATGAGGATTAACATTTTTTTGAAGCACCTTGTATTCTTTAAATTTACACGAATTTTTCATTCTTTAATATTTCACCTGTCATTTTATTTTCTGCTGTAACACTTGAACAGCAGAAACTTAGAATCTAACATAAACTCTCAATATTTTCCAAATTTAACGTAGGTATATAATTGTATATGTATGAATTTTTCAATTTTTAATACTACATCTGTTGTTTTATTTTTTGCCATAGGACTTGAACAGCAGACACTTAGTTCCCGTAGAAGTGTTCCGGGGCATACCATACGCGGCCCCTCCCGTAGGAGATTTACGTTTTCGACCACCGATTTCGCCGATCCCCTGGGACGGTATCAAACTGGCAGATTCCTTCGGTGCAGTCTGCCCGCAGCACTTTCCGGACATCAGCAATGACACAGCTGCTTTGTTGCAAATGCCTCTGGGCAGATACCAACAGTTGAAGCATTTGTTCACGTTCCTGACCAACCAGAGCGAGGACTGCCTGTTTCTGAACCTGTACATACCCGGCAGTGGTAAGCATTGTTCAATTTTATACTGTTTGCCGCTACATCTATTTTCTGCGTGCAAAACACATGGAAAAAATGTTCTATTTGGAGCAATGAAAAGATTTTTATTTCTTTTAGAAAGTGAAACTAATGGCTGAGAATGTCGATAAGGAAGAAAATTGTAAAAAGTTGCAATGTTGTACAATAGATTATTATTCGAATTTTTTTTTTTTGGAAAGTAAGAACGAAGAAGAAATTATTTTTAATTATTTTTAAAAGTTGCACTGTTACCTACACGATAGAAATTGTTTTCCTTTAGGTCAGATTAAATTTTTTGAATGTACTTTCTAATAGACACGTGAACAATTGAACTTCCAATTAATTTCATGACAGACGAATTAATATATTAGGTTCGTGCACGTGAAACGTCGTTTTTTGAAATGAAACTTCGGATACATATATTGTTTCTTCAAAAAATAATGTATTTAATCGAAATAATTTAACCTTCTGCAAATGCTAAATTTATGTTTTCAGCAGCTTTTATCGCAGCTTTTCCAAGCTTAAACTTATATAAAAAAATTATGCGAATATCCGGGTTATTCACCACGTTGAATAATAATGTCCAAACAACTATATTGTGCATTTTTTTTCTACACGTGTACTACAGCAAATTCTTGACTACGACGTATAAAAATTTATGATCGAACAAAATTTAATATATGGTATGAACCCGCAAATTTCACCTGTTGAAAAAACTACGTTTCATTTACACCAACCTAATACTATTGTTCAGAATGAAAAATTCACTAAAATACTCCCTTCTCCGAAAATGTAAAAAAAGTACTTTGATAAACTTGAATGTTTCATCATTTACAACATTTTTTCATCCACAGTGTAAGGAACAAGATGCAAAAAAGTATCTGTAAAAAAAGGGAGGTATTTCACTGAATCTAAACGAGAATACTGTCTCTTTTTTCACTTGTAAATTCCACCAATTTCCCAAGACCGTCGTGCAATTAATAAACTTAAGTACCACATTCGCGGGGAAATGTTGTCACGCGAGTCGCTGACGTAACATCAACGAGAGTAAAAGGTAGAAAAAAGAAATACACGTGTACATAGGTGTGCGTCGTGCATCTAATTAAACACGTGAATCTCGCCTTTATATTCGAAAGGAAGGGAAGATTCCCGGCGTAATGCTCGTAATTAATTAGCACGCGTTAATAACACTCGGCCAGGAAATTCTGAGCCCACCACCTATCGTCTGTTTATGGAACAGTACGGGTATTACGAAACAAGTTACTTCCTGAAGTAATTAGTCTCGAAGTAATTAGTACCTTTATGCCGGGTATTATCGCGAAAGTAAGAGCCGCCCTCGTATATCATTCGATGAACGTCGTAGTCGAATTTACGAGGTCGGTCGACGTTAAAAATTCACCGTAATTTAACAGGAGTTTCGCGAAACTTCATTTTCACATGTTCTCCGCGTCGAAATGTCCCTGTTGCGCGTATATAAATTACTCCCGATAACAAGTGATAAAATATGAAAAAAATATACGTGCCCGAGACATTTAACGACAAAAAGTTAAGACCGGATTTGGAAACTCGTATTTTTTTTTTTTTTTTTATTCTCTTTTAGAATTCAACAGGATGAAAATATGTGTGTGACTGTTGTGCAATAAAGCAATGTTCCAATAACGAGCAAGGTGAACTCGAATAAAATAACAACGGACATGAGAAACTTAGGAGGCACAAAAAAAGAAAAATTTGAATGAAATGAAAAGCTATATGAAATTACTTATAGATTTGCATATTTGTAGATCCTTAAGATGGCCATTTCTGGTGTCAATTTTTTTTATCAGG
>NW_017100290.1:230335-249052 GCF_001263275.1 Habropoda laboriosa | reverse complement strand
AAGGAGGATGTTAAAAAATGGCCAATTTTGGCATACGGCCGGAACGAAAAATTTTTTTACAGCGTGATTCTACGCATCCTAAGGAACAAAAAATGTAATTGTCATTTTTCCCGAAAATGATGGGAAAGTTATGAAAAATACGGTTCAAGGTAAGAGTATGACCATACTTATAACTTACATAGGTATTCCGTCTCGTTTTCTTCGGATGATGGTCTCTTCGTAAATTAACCACTTAGAAACTCATATTGAGTATTATTTGCAAAGATTGTTGTACATTAGTGTTTAATAAAAACCAAAAATAATAAAAAATAATTAAATACAAATTAATCGAAACAAGGAATTCTTTGATGACACGATGAAACTGTAGCTGTGTAGCTCGCAGAGACACGCTTCTCGTTCGATTTTTCTCCCAAGCTGAGCTATTCGTTGTGTACTTGAATTCGGTGCACTAGCTTCTTGTATGCAGCGGCACTTAATTCACACGAACGAATATATACAAGGCTATAATCGCGCAGTATAAGCGACGTTCGTCTAGGCACTCGTTCGACAGCCTCGTAAACACCGACTGAGGACGAGTCGTCCTGCCCGATTTCTGATTGCTGTACGCTCGCAACTGTTCTGGGAAAAATTCTAGGACTTAACTTCTTAGAACTCGTGATATTTCTTGCGAGCCAAACATAAGAAACGCGAGCCTGGGTCGCTGTACAACCATCAAGCCAAAGATAAAGCTAGCTGTCCTTTTCAGAGTAAAACTATCGCGAGTTGCTCTCGAGAGTATCTCTCGCGAGTGGACACTGCGTCTGAGAGTGACTGTCTGAGAGCATCGCTCAACTCTCTGAGAGTTACGACTCGAATAAACAGTTGCTTTACAAACACAAAGCAGGTTCGTATTCTTGACAGAACTCTCGTGCGAGTAAAAAAAGTCAGGAAAAAAAATTATTGGAGAAATTAAATCACCGGATACACAGTTAAGAAATGCAAATTCTGTTAGAGTCTTACTTTTTTATTGTATCCTTGTCCTGGCGATTATTTTATTATATTTACGATAGTTTATTATAACTTCCATCACTTCGAGAATAAATAATTATTGGTTTCTGATTGCTTAGAATATAAGCATTGTGTCATCAAAGAATTCTTTGTTTCGATAAATTTGTCATTAATTATTTTTCATTATTTTTGGTTTTTATTAAACACTAATGTACAACAATCTTTGTAAATTATACTCAATATGAGTTTCTAAGTGGTTAATTTACTAACAGACCATCATCCGAAGAAAACGAGACGGAATACCTATGAATGTTATAAGTATGGTCATACTCTTATCTTGAACCGCATTTTTCATAACTTTCCCATCATTTCCGGGAAAAACGACAATTACATTTTTTGTTCCTTAGGATACGTATAATCATGCTGTAAAAAAATTTTTCGTTCGGCCGTATGCCAAAATTGGCCTTTTCTTAACATCCTCCTTTCGCATTTCAAAGTACGCCTTGCGCTAAGAAATCACAAAAAATTCAAACTTTCTAACAATATATATATAATATTTTTGTACACTTTATACTTTTATACATTTTGTTGCAGTGTATAGTACATAAATATGTATATACCTTTCGTAATGTGCGAAAAGTCTGCATACCCTTCGACAAATTTTACAATTGGTAAATAACTGTAGAATTTTCCTGTCATACAGAATAATCTTCCTAAATAGCATACTCCGTGCTGTATGAAAAAATTAGAATTTCTCAAGTCCTATTTATATTATTTTTCTCATCAAAATAAAACTTTTGCTTTTGGAAAGTTTCATGGCAAATTCTATATTGATGTTACTGGTCGATCTTATCAAAATATACTAAGAGTGCCAAGGGTTAAAGTATTATTATTATAGACTACACCATTTTTTTAATGTAATTCTCATGTGATACTTCGTTTTCCAAAAAAAAAAATGCAATAAAATTTACAAATCAAATTTTAACAAAAAAACACCGTATGAGAAGCTTATTTTACATTAACATGTTTACATTTAAACAATCTTCTCAAACACATTTGCCAGATGTTTCTCTCTCTCTCTTTACCAAAAATTTCACTTGTTTTCGAGCTATTTTTTTTTTCCAAACTTTCCGAACAAATGGAGCATCACCGCAATAAACGATTTAGTCGAATTTTTTCGAGCACTCTGATGGAGGACGAACAGAGAGAGTGAGAGAGAGAACAGGAAGCACACAATCGTGGAAATCGCGAGGGAGCTTCGCGTTGTTGTTGGCCGCTTTCGATCAGTCGAGCCGCTGGCAATTAAATCGGCCGAGCGGATTGTAACCCGATAGAGAAATTGAATTTTCGGCGAAACCAATAAAAGTGTCGTCGCCTGCTAATCGGTCCGCGTCCGTTTCCGCTGCGCTGCCTGGTTAAAGAGCGATTTAGCCGCGATTGAAGCACGATTAACGATACCCCCTCTGATATTACGGTGACAGGTAAACCTGGATAGCGCGGTCGATTAATCGCGTGGAAAATCGATTTCCATTAACTAGCGATGCTCTTCTAATATTGTCATGACCGTAGAACAAAAAATTTGTTAAAGAAAATGAAGGATATTTTTGATCGTTATAAATTGTCTTTATACAAATTTTAAATCGTGGATACATTGGTAAAGCACACTAAAAAAATGTGCAAAAATATGAGATTCATTTGCACCTTTCTTTCTCTTAGAGATTCTGATTTTTATGCACGCGGAATTAAAACTATTGTAATACGTTGGCAGAAATGTATAGGACATTATAGAAGTAATTTTTAATAAACATGTTTCATTTCAGTGGAATCGTATTTCTTCAAAATGAAAAGCTTAAAAATACAAAAATTTTAAGGATGATCTAATAATAATGGTTAAATGATTTCTTTCTGCAAAAACATTGGGCTAATTTATGTAGTTATTTCGTTATGATCTGGAATAATTGGTACATCTTTAAGAATAATTATTCGTATAGAATCAAAAACTCTTGGAATATGAATTAATAATGATCAAATTTATACCTAGTTCTATTGTTGCAGCTCATGCTTTTGTAATAACTTTTCTTCATAGTTATACCATTGATAACTGGAAAGTTTGGAAATTAATTAATTCTTTAATAATAGGTGCACGTGCACTTGGAACAATAAATCATGAAGTAAAAAATAAAAGATTTTTGTCTTTTATTCTAGATCTATGTCATGTAAAATACTTTAAGGGACTTAACTTTAAATTCGATTTTTGAAAAGCCATACATATTAATTTTTAGTATGTTTTACCAACAAGTTCACGAAATATTGCACTGATATTTTTATACTTTTACCATTTTCACGTGAATCATACTTTAATAATAATTGAAATTTGAAGCTTCTCTATTTTTCTCACAATTAACTACGAAGCGATCCGCCTAAAACAGGCCACCTAATTATCTCTACCACTTTTAATAACAGAAAAATATTTCACGCGTAAATTGAATATGTTGCAAGAAACATTTTTGTTACAAGACAATTTTTTTCCAAATTTACAAAGTCACCAATGTTTTTCAATATTAAAAAAGTTTTCAAATTTCCTCTGAAATGATAAACAATGCAATTCGTTATCAGCAAAAGATTTCAAATGATTTATTTGTTTAAGTACGTCAATGTTAAATCTTCTATCAATTTTTATGTTAATTTCGGATTAATATTACAATTTACTTTATCAAATGAAATTTCACTTTAACCTGAACATTTTAACATTGTCTCCTGAAGAAACTTGCTTCGGTTAAAATGAAAAATTCCATACTTATAACTGACACTATAGATGCAGATTATTAATACTAACAGCTAGAATATTTTCAAAGGAACAAAGAATAAAATTGCAAGCTCCTGAATCTTGACTAAAATGATCAATTCCAGACTACTAGGTTTTAATATGTTTTCATATTCGTCCTGTGAACAGAATGTAACGAAATAAAATTATAATTTTGAAGTTAATAAAAACGAACGAACTGCTTTACACGGTCGCAAAAGTGATTGCAGCGTAATTTCCCATTACCAAGGGTAGAAGTTAAAGGGACGTTCACTTGGAACAAACTGACACCATGCTGTTCAAGACATAAAACCACCCTCGCGTCTAATGAATTTAAATCCAGCCAATTCAAGCCAGTCATTCTTCTTCCCTGGCTGACACGTTTCCCTTATGAAATTGTAGAACGATCTCTTATCATTTAATTACACGTTGTTTCACGAGTGGAAAAGACACTTTGTGCAAACAACGGACCACGTTTTCAGAGATACACAAGGTGTCACATTTTTTCCGACCAAACTTTGTCAGTATATTCTGTGGGTATAAGAAAGAAAGAAATGTTAAAAAAATGTTAAAATGATATAACGAAAATACGAAATATGTATGTTAGGACAGCAAGGGGACGATTTTATGATACGTGATTTCTCGTTCAGCAAACTGTTATTTTTAATTTAGCAGATATTAAAGAATAGGCTATTGTTCAGTCAGTAAGGCAAGGTATCATAAAGTCACCCCCAAAGGGTCTTCGAAACCGATGCAATTACCGAGGCCTCTCGGTACCTGACCTTCCGAACGAGTCGGAGAGTCAGAGTTGACCTGGCCGGGTTTTCCCCCTTGTTGTCAAATTTCCATCCAGCAAGGACCAGCTTCGTCACCCCCGCTCCAAGGACGTGACGCGCTCCGGGCGCAATGGAAGGGGGTGATACGGGGTTGGTCACTTAGTAATTTTAAGAACCTCCCTTCGCGCCCCTTCTTCAAATTTTAGAAGATTTGGAGAAGGGACGACTCGATAAGAAGGTCGACTTAGCTTAAGAACACAGAGTGTTGGTACACAGACCATCAGTTACATTAGGAATATTAAAGATTCAGTCAGACGCGGAAATTTCAAAGTACGCGGAAATTAGTACCCGAGTGCTTAACAGTATGTATGTACACGCGGTACTTTTTATGCGCGATCTCATTTTACGGGGTTAGATAAGTTATTGACAAATTCATCTAAAAATATAAACAATAATAATGCAAATGAAGTAAAACTTGCAAATATTTTAAGCGATGAAGATAGTGACTTTGAGCCAATGAAGGTCGATTGCTTTAAATTACAGTACAGATTCTGACACCGAATAAAACTTATTTTGGTTTTCTGAAATATCATTATTTTTTTTATTAACCTATGCGATTTAAATGTTTTTATGACTTATACCTGTTTTTCTTACCATGTTTTTTTTTTCCATACAAGCAGACTCTATTTACGCGATTTTTATCCGCGTAAAAAAAATCAAGAATGGCACTTGCAAAAGTTACGTTGAACACCATAATTTTGTATCATAACAACCGCACATCCGTTACCGTTCCCTTCGTATTTTGTATTACTGTTATAACTTTTTAATCAAGCTTCAAATGACCTATATTTACGTGTATGACCCGTCGCTAAGGCGAAGCCCTGCGCGCAATCGACAGGTGATACGATCAACGCCGCCTAACACGGCGGAGGCGCTTAGCGGCCCGCGCCCTGATTTTCAATTGTTCTAGAGACAGTTCAGTTTTTTCAGCGCGCTTTGATCCAATGTAATTTTATCAAGAATATGTATGTACATATACACTACCGGCCAAAAGTTTGGAATCACTACGTAAATTAAGAGAAACAGGATATTTCTAAGAAAAATTGAACGCCTACAAAGTATATATATTTTACATTTTATATTATTTTTTGTACGAAGAAATAGATATTTTACTTTAAATTGTCTTTTCATCAAAAAAACCGCCCTTACTTCTAATGACAGCCTGACATATTCTGGGCATCCTGGCAATTAGTTTTTCGAGTATTTCTAACTTAAAATTTTTTCATGCTTCTTGTAGTAGTTGCCAAAGGTGTCTTTTCGATGTTGGACAGTGCAACTGGATATTCCGATCGAGCTCTTCCCACAAAAATTCTATCGGGTTCAAATCCGGTGATTGTGCTGGCCATGTCATATTCCTCAAGACCCGCTCTGTTTCTTTTTGCAATAAGAACCCTTTACACAATTTAGAAGAGTGCTTAGGGTCGTTATCTTGCTGCATAATAGAATTTCTACCTATTAAACTGAGTGTATGAATTATATAATAGTATTATGGACATAGGAAAATGCTGAAATCTCTTGTTAACATCTGATATATTAACGATGGATCATTTCAAAATTTAGCGGTATATTCGATTTTGATAGAAATCAGCAAGTGATTCCAAACTTTTGACCGGTAGTGTATGTATGATAACTTTAGTATATCTTTGTGTTTATATTCCAACGATATCCAGCACTACAAAATAACATTATGCAACATTTTTTTCTTACTTATGCCCGTAGAACATGCTGACAAAGTTTTATCGGAAAAAATTGACGCACCCTGTATATAATAGAGAGTAGAGTGAGTTTGTTACGATGGTGATAAATCATAGTAAGTTCAATTGGTCGCGATAACGAGGTAACAGCTCGAGCTTCGCGGTAAATCAAACGTTGAGCATTGCTCCATGAATTTGGTCGTTGAATCGTTAATTGGGTCGATGGAATTGAAAAGATGCTCGTGAAACATTTTTTTTTCTTTTTCTTTAAGCATATTAGAGATAAACAGGAATGGTTTTAAAAGTGAAAAGTGAAGCGTGAATTAGAAAAAATTAGAAATGATCAATTGAAAAATAGAAATTATTGTTAAATGTTAAAAAAAATAGTAAAATGCAAGTATAATGCAGAAAGTATTCAGATATCTGTCTAAAGTTTCGTCAAATTATTCCTGTAACGCTGATGCAAATTTGATAAAAATCTGATAGAATTCGTCAGAATGTTAATAGTTAAATTATGGCATTCTTTAGGATCTCGAGGATTAGAAGCACCGTACGCAGTGATGGTGTACGTACACGGTGAAAGTTTCGAGTGGGGAACCGGAAACGTCTACGATGGCTCTGTTTTAGCTAGTGCTGGCCACGTCATAGTAATCACGCTTAACTATCGGCTTGGAATCTTAGGTATGTATTACTATTTCTAATTTTATTTATTTTATTATTTCTAATTCTCAATTTTTATTTAGAAACACTACAACTTCTAATTTTTATTTCAAATAAACCAGAACCATTTACTGAACAGCATATCATTCTTTATTCATAAAAACATTATAATTTCTAACTTCTGTTTAAAAAAGAAAATTTTTATTCTCTGTTTTTATTGAAAAATGCTACAACTTCTAAATTTGATTTCAAATAAACCAGAACCATTTACTGAGCAGTATTTCATTGTTTATTCATGAAAACATTATAATTTCCAACTTCTGTTTAAAAAAGAAAATTCTAATTCTCTGTTTTTATTGAGAAATACTACAACTTCTAATTTTTATTTCAAATAAACTAGAACCATTTACAGCAGTATTTCATTCAAGCATGCAAAAGGATAAATACATTTACACTTGAACTACCTTCTTTAATTAATCACGAATGAAATCTGAACAAGGTACATCCATTCACGTTATCATGCTGTTCTTCTCTTTTTAAGAGAAGAAACAGAAGATTGTACGTTCTCATGAATAATGCTGGACGAGTAAGAAAACACAAATAAAATATAAACGACGAATAAATAATTCATCCTACGCGAATAAATTCTTATTCCCCCAAAAGCTTGCTCATTATTCATCTGCTACGTATAACCCAGAGAGAGAAAGAGAGAAAGACAGCGACATAACGTCGGTATTATTTAACATTATAATTGCGCGCGTCCAACGGACGCATAAATCCATCCAATCGAGGATTAATATTTCACAGTTCCTTTAGTGTATTCAATTACCGTGCATCTGTGACTGAGTGGAACGTACCACGCGGTTTCCGGTTTCCTGTAATCGAACGCCACCCGAATATCCAATCGCTTCAATTTGATCGCGAAATCAGCCTCGATAAAAAAAAAATAGATCTCATTTCCGATATGAATCGTATCTTAAACACATTCCTACGTATCTTATCAATTTCTGCAAAAAGGGAAGAATAGAAGGTAGAAAATTGCCGAGCAATTTGAGATGGGAATAGAAGAAAAAGTATTCGGTGAAATAAAATTGTAAGTAAGTGCAAATGCATTTGTTTTTATTACTTTTCTTTAAATTTTGAATAAAATGGTAGTGAATGATTTTAATGTATTGGCAATGAACAGTGGAAAATATTTTATGTGTGTAAAATAAGAATTAGTACACAATTTTAATGACACTTTATAAAAGAAATATACCTAACCTTTCTGTCAATTTCACGGGAAGAAAGTAAAAATAAATTATAAAATCAAGATGAATGTCTAAGTATATTCGTATTTCAATTAGCCTTAAACTTATCATTAAAAAAGCTATTTTTACAACGTAGTGATATATTAGAAAATAAATATGTCTTTCTGAAATGACAATGTAAAGCACAGTCCCAAATATTATCGTGGCTCTATTCGTCAAAGTTGTCAATTTGATGCAAAGGAAATAAGAATAAATTGTAAAGTATTAAACTTCTGGAAGGAATGAAAGAATGTCGATCTTTTTATGCATATTAATTATTGATGGTGTGGTCAGTTCTTGTTCAACACTGTCACGCACGCTTCGAGTATTTTCCACCGAGCATCCGGCTCGAGGACGACCATAATATGATCTAACTACCACAGTACCAAACTCCCGGAAATTCTCGCTCAAATGTTTAACTATTCTGCGATCAAGCATGCGATTTCGGTCGAGTTTTCTTCGTAATTTTCTTATACACAACATTAACGAACACTGATGTGCAATATAAGTTTCTACGATAAACGCTCTTTCTTGAATTATGTAACGCTCCTATAAATCTCCTATGTGTCTACTCCACAACTGTCGAATACCATGTTTGCATGATACATACCAAATTGGCAGCCAATTAACCCTTTGCGGTCCTATGTCGAATCAGACTCGACATAAGAATCTTTACCTTCAGATATCATATAATGATAAATTGTAAATTATAAATGACAATAAACTATTTTTTATGCATTAATATTATACTGAAACTTAGCATTTTATAACTAATGTTACGGTGAAATATTGAAGTAAAGGGAAACTACATGGTACTGGCCGAGAGTGACCAAATGAGTGCAGAGTAACTGGACCATTTAGACCGCAAATGGTTAAAGTATGGGACTAATTTTTGATACATCCTATATTGGTGTCACAGAAAAAAAGCTATTTTGACAAACTAGTGATGTGAAATGTATAAAATGTTCCTGAAACGACAATGTAAAGCGCAGTCCTTGCGAATACTTTGAATACTATTACAGTTCTGTCCCGTTAAAGTTGAATTTGGAGAGCTCGTCTGTGGCGAGGCTCGTCATTTCAACACGAGAGGATAAGCAAAGACATGTGAAGGTAGATTAGTGAAGTCAGAAATGTTTGGCGGTGTTCCAGGTTTCCTGAGGACTCGTCCGTATCCGGACAGAATACCAGCCTCTGGCGGGAATCTGGCTTTGAAGGATATCGCCATGGGACTGCGCTGGGTGCGTGAGAATATCGCTGCTTTTGGAGGCGATCCGACGAAAATCACGCTGATTGGACACGATACGGGCGCTGCGCTGGTGAATCTTCTGCTGCTTGCTCCTTATGGCAAGGGTAAGTGGCTGTAATGTTACTTTCGGAGAAATTATTCAGCGTGGAAGTCATACATAACTTTACCGGGTGCGACATAAATCAGTCGCTACGGTATTTCAGCTGATTCTGATACTTCAACAAATAAATGTTTCAAACGAAAATTCATTGGTATTAAGTGAAAAGTTTATTGGTGTGAAAGAAGTTTTTGAAAGTATCTTTTTTCCATAAAAAATTGATGTCAATTTATGTTTCTTAAGTAGCACTATGTATTTTTCTTTTCACATGCGTAAGCTGCATGAAAAAACTAATTCAGTAAATATCGTAAATACTGTTTCATATTTAAATACTGTCTCTGAAGATAGACGGATTGGTACATATGGTCCTATTCGCAGGACATACTTAACCCGTTAACGCTCACATTTTTCTCAACTTGATATGCCAAAAATGATTAATTTTATTTTTTTTTAATTATTTTATAAGCGCGTAGAACTAAGTTTCCCATTTATTTACAATGCTGTGACTTAAATTTTTGCAATAGAATAGAAAGGATAGCGCAATATGGAGAGTGAAAGAAAATAGTTAAACAAAATTGCACTTTTTGGAGGATTAGTTGTGCACGTGTAAGACACGGGCATGAGCGTTAAACACTTTAGCTTTTTTATCTCTGGGGGTATGTGCAGTCAATAATTGTATCGATAATCTCAAAGAACGTATAATACAAGCTTGTAGAAATGTATAGAGTCATACTTTAATTGAAGCTGCACATCGGAATTGATTGGAAAAGGCAGAACTTTATGTTGCGGAAGGAGGAATGCAGTTTACATCTAAGTAATACAAATTACACAACATTTAGTTTTCAGTTATTTGTATTATCTTGTGCGTGTTTTTATTAACATTTGTATATGAGTTCGGTGCGTCGACGTTATGTATCAATGATCGATCAACTCGAGGATTGTACTTCACAAAGTTACACATCCCCGTTATTTTCAATTCAGAAGGCATAATCCTCGCTGCATTTATGCCTAAAGGAAGAACAATTAACGCTTTTGCTTATTGTTAAACGTTAAAACGTCTGCGAACAGCCGTAAAACAGCAAATGTCCTGAAAAACTTAGTTGAAAGATGGTTCTCCTCTGCAAAAATGCTCGACCACATTCTACGACTGTAAGACAAATGCTATTGCGTAAATTTCCATGGAAGCAATGAGAACATCCGTTTTATAGTCCGTATCTCTCACCATATGATTTCCATGTGTTTGACCAAGTAAAAATACGGATAACGAAATGAAGGAAATCACTTTAAAATGGTTACGAGAAATCGGACAAAAAATTTTTGAGAACAGAATTCGAAAATTGGTTCTCCGCTGCGACAAGAGTTTACAGATACTCGGCGACTATGTCGAGGTGTAGTAGCTTGCTGATAGTTTACATTGGTAATAAAAGAGATTTTTTTCATATGTACGTTCGTATTTTTTTAGAAGGAAGCTCCAACTTGTTTATTGACTCACTCTCGTACTTCGCAAATATTTCTCACTCACAAAACAAGTGAAACAACTCTAAAAGGAAAAAACAACGATTCCTTCATTCAATCAAATTGACTTTCTCACTTACAAAACTGATTCATCTTCGTACTCCATATTTTAAAGCAAGGAGAACATTCATCAAACGGCCTGGAATCGCAACAGCCATAAAACTTGTTTCAAAAACTGCACTTACGAACGGTGGTTGTCGAAGACAAATTGCGAGGGTTCGGGGGCAGCTTCGATGACGAAGGACCGTACAATAATAAGCGTCACGAATGAAAATCGATTTGGAATAGAGCAGAAATATCGCTGTCAGCCGCGATTAGAGGGAATCCCGGCTGGCCCGACACTCGATAGATTAATCGGCGAGAGATTAGCCCGGCGAAACCGTCCAATCGAGATAGTGAAACATCTCGCGAGGGTGAAAAAAAAGAGGGGAAGGGAGCTAGAGAGGGAAAAAAATCGTGCGTATTGATCTCGACTGGATGGTGACAAATTGCGTGGCTTCGTTTTATTCCTGGAGAACCGAAAATGTATTTTTTATTGTGCCAGGCCACTACGCTAGGATAGATTGGACGTTACAGTTTTCGACCATTGCAAAGGTTCAAAATTTGTAGTTGGGATTGTAAAACGAGAGCTTTTGTGTTCATGGACTTTGTTTCATTGTAGGTAGTTAAATAGACAGAATACGTTTCAATGAGAGGTAGTAGAGAGCTTTAAGAATTGAAACTACAGAGAATCTAACAAATTAAAAATTGAAGAATTTGGAAATTTGAAAGCTTAGGAATTTGAGAATTTGAAGATTTGGAAATTTGTGAGTTTGAAAATTCGAATATATTAGATGTAGCTTTATTTTGAGTTCAAATCTGCTTCCTGCCGCGTTCCTGAGTGGAGAAAAGGAGAAAATCGTGAGTTAACCTTGGTGAATCAGTGGTATCCACCGCAAAAGCCAATTTTCACGGAAAAACGGTGTTGTTTCGTAGGACATTAAAGGGGTGCTATACCACGAGCTGCTTAAACCCGGTGAAACTGTCAATTCTGACTGATATCAAGAACAACTAACGTGTCTGAGTGAGGAAATCGAACGAAAGAGACCGTTTACTGGCAGTGGAACTAGGCAGGTGATACTGCTGACCAATTTGCACAATTTGGCAAAAATGAAAAATGGGCCATATGACCAGGGAAATTGCGCGTAAATATGCGCTAATGATGCAAATGGGTTAACTTCGATTAACATTTGTTCCGGTCACTGCAACATCATTTGACTCATTTCAAAGCAGCTGAAGAGGTTGAAAAAACTATTATTGAGTTTCTTGACTCAAGACCACCATCTTTTTTTAAAGAGGGAATTCGAAAATTGTCCGATAGATGGGATAAATGTATAAAAAGTGGTGGCGATTATTTCCCAGAACAAAATGTGCTTTGGTTTCTTTATACATCAATAAGAAATTCATGAAAAAAGGCTACGAATTTATTTGTACGCCTGATAGATACAATTCTATCGGGTTCAAATCCGGTGATTGTGCTGGCCATGAAAATTTGAGAATTCCAAATTTAAAAAATTTGAAAATTTAAAAATATGAAGACTGAGAATTCGAAAATTGAAAATTTAAAGATACGAAAATTTGAGATTTTTAAATGTGAGGAATTTGAAAGATATGAAATTTTGAGAATTCGAAAATATGAAAATTTAAGAATATAAAAATTTGAGAATTCAAAAATCTAAAAATCCGAGAATTTAAAAAACTAGAAAATTCCCGCCACTTGTACACAACATTGAACCCAAAACAGTCGACAGATGGGGCAAAAACAACTACAATGCGTGCTCGTTAAAAGAACCCTAGTAAATGTACAACAGCTTTAAACACCGGCTAAAGTGACAATATGGAATGTTACAACGACAGAAACACTCGTCCGCTTTCAACAAAAATATACACATACCGACGTGGGCCAGAGGGCAGCGTAAATATTCGCGGTGTGTAATATTATTACACGAGCCGGTGCAACGTGTAGAAACATTAATTATGCTTTGAGGCAGCGCCGACCCATGAAATAATGCAAAATTAGTTGGTATAAGCAACGAATAATTATGGTAAGCTGCACGTGTGCTCAGGTTATTTGCTGCCGCTCGAGGTATCTTTGATATCTCTTGGCTCTCGAGAGCAAAGACTCGCCGCTCTCTCAAAGTCTTCATTAATATTAAAACACAGTGAAGATCGATTTTATCGCTTCCCCTTTCTATTATTCCACCTCGCCTCTTCTTTATACTTTATCCGACGGAAATTTAATTTCCTTCTGTCATTTTTATCTTTACAATCATGTAAAACCAATCTTACGTTAGAAAATAAACAAAAATAAGAAAATTAATTATTAAAAGCATATCCGGATGACATTTCATTTCTCTCTGTCAGTTTTATCTTTACAATCATGTAAAACCTGTGGTTGTATAACACTTGATAATAAGTTAAATAGGAATATATTTTATAACAGTAACTATAAACACACGTAAAAGAAATAATGATAATTTGATCAACGCTCTCTAAATATATCTCGCAATAAATTCTCACGTACTCACTGATATCAATAACAACGCGCTTCTCCTGTTTTACCCCCAGTTACCCTGTATGATTCGCTCGTTTACCAAATCTCGAGACGATTCGACATACACACTACATTCACCCCATCACTCACAACTTATTATTAAACCAATTCTACAAAACCAATCTTACGTTAGAAAATAAACAAAAATAAGATAATGAATTACTAAAAACATATCCGGAGGAAATTTCATTTCCCTTCGTCGTTTCTATCTTTACAATCATCGAAAACCAAAAAATTCCAATGCGAAAGTAAGAAAATGAATGATTAAAAACATCGTGTACCAAAGAATACGGGAACCTCGGATCGCGAAATACGGCCAGAAACATGGTGAAATACGAGACTAAAATCCACTCTGTAGATAGTCGAGAGTGTGCACTCGAAGGCGCTTTTTGTTGCAAGTCGATATCTGAATCGGTTCCTGAGATACGAGCTACCAAAGTGGAGCATATCGAGAGCCACGAAATGTGAATGGAGGCCGAAATTCCGTGACCTAGTTTTTTTCCTGGAAATGCGTACGTCGCTAGTAGTAGTAGTAGTAGTAGTAGTAAAACAAACCGCTAACTCAACTGCTGTCACTGACCACAGCACGCGTGCCACGCTCGAGATAGGCGTGTGTGCGGGTGCGAGTGGGAGATTCGACAAAGACGGAGAAAGAGAAATGGCAAAAATAACGACTCGCTTTGAACGACGATATCTCCGGAACAGAAAGTCGTATCGACTTGAAAGAGAGAGCGTTTTAAAGTGTAGAACCTGCTGTTTCCAACCGAGTACAGAAATGTAAGATCATGTCGAGGAATTGTTTTTTATTCGTAGGAAAAGAGTAGGGTAGTTTTAATGCTTCTCGGTGGTTTTGAATTGTTGTTAGAGTTACTACAGGTAATTTTATTGTTGATAAATAGTTATTGAGTAGTAGTGTTAATAGTAGCTAGTAAATATTGGCAGTATACAGGGTGTGTCAGTTATAATGAAGATCTAAATTATTTTCGCTGGTATTGAAAGTAAGGAAGAATTATTATTATTACTTTTAGGGATACATATGTATTTGGTGATGATGAGAAAAGTACCCACAAAGTCATCTTAACACTAAAACAACCAGAGTTAAATGTAGTATATTTTTTCCCTTCTGGTTTATTTAGGTATACTATGTAAAGAACTTGGAAACTAGAAATATTAATGGAAAATAAACTTCAACAGAACTCATCGCATACTTGGCCAAAGGCATCTTAATTATTTCTGTAATTTAAAATATATAATACAAAATCTGCAATCCATCATTTTGACCTGTTTGATTGTTCTAGCGTTAAAGGCCATTTCTAGGTCATCTATAATTTTTTTACTTTTTGTGTACTAGTTTATCATATTCAAAAAAATATCACCAAAGTACAAAATTTAAAAAAGTTACAAATTCTTCCTCAACCTCGATCTCGTCTAAAAATACCCCTATTCCGCTCCACCCTGTATATTGAATGAAATTATAGTATATTATTAGATTTGTAATAGTTTATTGGTAGTAGAATTGATATTAATATATAAAAAATTCACCGACATTGTACATGCCACGCACATGTTAGATTTATCAGTCAGTTAGATATAACAAAAATTAATCTAACGCCTTACTAGAAAGTATATATTACTTTTGTACACGTTCGGAGAAATCCGTTTATCCTTACCACCTCTGTTTAGTAAAGATCTAAATGTTTATGATACGTGACAAAAGGCCCCTTCGATCCCAAGCGGGGTCGTACACAATATTAGGGCGTTGCGTAGGAGCATTCTCAGTCCGTATACAGTGCTCTTCCCATCAAGTAGAAAAGCGAACCTTCCTTGTGTCTAATAAAAGTTTATAGTTTAAAATAAGGATTATTAATTATTTAACAACCAATAATTCCCATAATCCAATACACATGCCGTGAGACGCCAACCAACGGACTGCAAACTCGACAAAGGGAAAAAACAAAAAGCAATCGTTCACAGACACATCCCCCAGCCGCAGTCAGTCACACGAATGCACACGGTACGCGAGAATGCTTAAGACTAAACGAACGCTAAAAAGAATAATCAAAATCATAACGGTCTAAATTTTTTTCCAATATACAGTGACTCCCACTAATATTCGGACACTCTTTAGAACAGTATAACTTTTTTAAAATTGGATCTAACGATTTGAGTTTTTTTGAGAGGTTAGAAGGATTAGTATACTAATATAAATGACGCGTACAAAAAATTTTGAAAAGATTGCAATTTGTGGGAATCGCTGTGACAAAAACCTTCTTCACAGAACCAAGAAACTGCAAAAAATAAATCCTCTAAAAAAAAAAGAAAATAACAGACTAAGAACAAAACGAGCGTAACAGCATAATTTCCTCGACCGTTCTACAAAATTCTCGAGCAGAAAATTGCACGCTCGATCTCCGTGCAGAAGTTTCACGCTAGAAACTCGACTCGTGTTCCTCCCGAACGGCGTGGCGTTGGTCGAGTGCATTCCAGCGGTGTTTCCAGCACGCGTCGGAAGGGGTTCGTTCCCTCCTCTTATTCGCCGGAAGTCGGTCGTTGCTGGCGAGTATCGAGACCGAGAAAGAGGAGAAAACGCGAGGTGGCAGCTGCTGCCTCGAGAACGAGGGGAAAGCTGTTTTCGTCGCTTCCTGCGGCGTAGAAACGGAGAGTTTCTACCCTGGCGAAGATGTAAACTGTTTCGTAGTGTTTCCGCTGGAAACCGGAAATGCCTGTGGATCCTGTTCAGACAGCCGCGAGCGTTCGAAGCAACTCTCCTCTGTGTCCTGTCTGTTTTATTCCCTTCGCGTCCCCTGTCTGTTTCAGTGAAACAGCGGGAGAAGCTGAAGCATAGTTGTTCCAGCATCTATCCGCTTTGTTACTACCGCGGAATATTATAATGACGTTGTTGTTTGTATCGATGGAGAAATGCGCTTTTGCCCGTGTATACCGCGGCTCTTGGAGACCCGTGAAATTTGCATAACTGCTTCTTTCGAAGAGGGAGGAGAGGTTTCGGCGTGTTTGTATAGCTGTGTTTATATATGTATATATTCTGCGGAAAATTGTTTGATGTTGGTTTGAGGTAAATTGGAAGGAGGATATTATTTACATAGGCTGGTTGTATCTTTGAAATTAACAGGTGTTATTGTTCCTTGTTGCAATTTTGTGGAATATTATGTAGGGAGAAAGAGGGACTTTATCTCCTTTAAAGTAGTACAATTCGCATCTATTTCTTCGCGGCAGTTATTTCGTCCTCTACGCAGCATGACACATCGATCTTTATACTCTTCAGTCCGTTTGACCTTTATTTTCTCTAATAAACTGTTTTTTTACCCTAAATCCGTGTCATCTACACTTCCACGCTTTTCCTCAAGTTCTCGTGACACGTTATTCACCTTGTTGGGACCGTGACGGATGTTGAGTTTCCGTCTTAATCCTCAAATATTGCATAGTAATATTGTCTGATTTTTTCCTCTCGAAGGACCACCCCAATTGTCTTTGGGAAAATGATTTCTCATTCTAGTTTGTGCCTTTCTAAATTTATACACAAACTTAACAACGAATTAACTATGAACTAAGCCAAGTATTTCTTGTTGGCCTGAGGGCCTATTCGATTAACCTAAGTGCTAATTTCACTACTTAGTGCCTAGCCTGAGTACTGAATGTTCTAAACTACTTGATTGCTGTTTCCTGACTCACACCTTGTTTCTGACAGAGTACTTGTTTGTAGTTGACTGTTTGGTTCTGACTCACTACTTGCTCTGGCCCCTGATAGCCATACACGCTGATTGGTCATTCCTAAGAACACCTAACCGTCACTCAGCGTACCTAAGGGACATCGCGAGCACTCTTCATTTGCGTTCTTAACGCGCCTTTTCTTGAAGAGGGATGACGATGTCTAACAATGAAGTCAAATTTCCTCCAGGTTCTGGCCATTCAGTCTTCTGACCGTTACAACTAATTTCTGAATGACCCTTCAAAAATTCCCACATTATAACACGTCTTCAGGCAATTGAAGACGAGAGAAGCGAATTTCTAAAAACTCTACGCTACAAACTTAAATTTCTCTCGCCAGGACATATCTTAATCCTCTAAATACATTCTAACAATAAGCTAAAAATCCTTGTTGCGTCCCTGATACCGCAATTCTTTTCGGAGCATTTCACGAGGTCGTAAATCCCACTTAGACTTGGCTCGAAGTTGACGCTGGATATCGGAGTATTTAGTCCCTGATAGCCTAGTTGAAATAAAGTTTTATAATCGAACTTGACTCTCGGGCGAGTCTTTAAATGTGATTAAGCGATGTATTATAGAATACCAAGATCGTGTTTTAGTGATATTTTCTTTACTGGTGACTGTTAATATGTTCGTCTTGCTGTGCCTTACTGTGTTACTCGTGGTGTATTGATGTATATGTAAACGTTTCGTGGGTTCTGATTGGCTGTTGGTAGGTGGAGATGGTAAAGCTTGGGTGCGGCAGATTGGTCGACTGTAGATGAGCTTTTTGTTAACAAATTCGATCCCCAGTAACGGTAGCTTTTATGAAACAATACTATTGTTTGATCGCGGCGCTGGTTAGTCCATGGGGGGGTTTATGGCGATCTGATAGGCGTTCGGCACTTCGGTCTGGCGGCTAAATGTGACTAACACGTTTATTGCGATAATCCGCCAAACCCAGGCTTCGTTGCGACCGAAACTCAAAAAGCGTAGCCTTAACACACCTTGTTTGTCTTTAATCCTTTCATTATTATTGACGGCTATAGGCGTTTTGAAAAGTTGCTCGCACTATACTGTTGGAACCTTTTGATGCACTTCCACCTTAATTTAATACTTAATTTCATCCTTTATGCACATGCATCTTAATATAATAAACCGAATTTTAAGACGGCACGGCCAAAGTGACAAATTTCGCAGCTCTGGTTAAAAATTTACCGTCATGTGATTCTTGAAAATATCGTTTTGACTGCACGAAATTGGCTTGTCGGAAGAAACTGAAAATCGCACAA
>NW_017100290.1:193337-230261 GCF_001263275.1 Habropoda laboriosa | reverse complement strand
TTGCCTGTATTAATACTTCTTCGTATTTTTTAAACATTAACAGCTATGCCATATTCTTATATATTCCACAAAAATATCAATGCCGTTTAATAGAATATAGATCAATATTTTTTACGTAAGGTACAATTTAGAAGTCGTTCAAGTTGATCTTGATATTTGTCATCTCTTTGATACTCCGAAATATAAACTAAATTTTTACATTCCAAAAAATCAACTGTTCGTTACCGCACAATTCTCTAATAATACATACCGTAAAAATACACTAAACCATCGACACAATTTTCTCCGTTAAAAATCGACCAGGAACAAAAACCCGCGATCGATAATATTGCAGAACTTTCGACATTTTTTCAAGTGAAAAAACTCTCAAGCATCCAATGCAGAGAGATTTCAGTTTCACCTAGCCTCGCTGCTCTTCGAGCGATAAAAACGCGTGGTCTCGATATTTCGTCGGTCTGTCACGGATTTCCTTAGCTGGTGAGCTCCTTAGCAGTGAGCTCGTTTACAAAGGAGGAACCGATGCGACTGGCGCGCATTGAATCAACCAATTGCCAGGAATCACGGTCCGCTGCTCCCGTGATTACTCGCGAAACCAATCGCTCGTTCACGTCGAGTGTATAACGAGAAATAGCTCTGAAATAGCGGCAGATGAGTCTAGAAAAAGTCATAAGCTACTTTTTGGCGAAGGAAGATTTTATCGAGAGAATATTAAACTACAGTCTGTTACAGAAATATTCAGACTCCGTTATATTCTCAACTATTTTGTTCTATATTTGAAATAAATATGAGAATAATTGAAAAAATGTTTCACGTTCTATTAGGTTGTAATCTCTGGTTAATGTAAATAATACATTTCTTTACTTACCTCGTATAATTTTTTAACCCTTTGCACTCCAAAGGCGCTGTTATGGCGACATACTTAATTACTCTGGAGAACTTTGAAATGTAAAATTCCAGTTTTTTAATATTATCAAAATAATACAACTTAAACATTAAAAATCTTTTTTTCCTTAACAAATCTTTGAATTTTCAAAAGTTTCACTTCAAAATTACACTGAAATTGCTGTCTAATCTTATCAAAAAATGTTTAGAGTACAAAGGGTTAAATATTGAGCTGCAAATAGGGAAACGTCTACTTTTGGCATTACAAAAATATTGAAAATTGTTAAAAATCGATACAAGTCAGAAAGTTGGCGTTGGAGATTATTGCACGTGTGTGCCAACTACTTATTGTCGCGATGGTGATCGCACTTTATTTTGAAGGGTCGACTATTGCGGACTGGACCACACTTGTGGTTTGATAATGTCGAATATCGCGGACTGGCGCGCTCAAGTTAATGTCAAGTGTTTTTACTTAGACTTTTAGAATCTCTCGAATGTCGTGAATTTGCTGTATATACATATATGATTTCGTCAAGGTGGGCAGTTAACCTCATCGGCAAATCGTCGGCCTTTCACCCCCTAGAGCCGCCCTCCTAGGCCCTCGAGCACTCCCCCGTGGTCCGCAGAATGGGGTGTAAGCGGAGAGGGAGAGACGGTCCCAAAAGGGGGTGTTAGCCCCACGTGGAGATCTTGCCGAAACGTCGACTTTACGGGTTTATGGCATGTTTACCATTACTGTAGCGTCCCAAAACGCCGTAACTCTTCGATTTTTGAAAACTCGCCCTGCCGCGAGTCAGTCTTATTTATAGAAAGAAATCAACACGTTTTCGTACTAAAACAATTATTGTATTTCTTAGGCGTGTTCTCGATAGAAATGCGCTTCGAGCGTGAAAACCTCCGTGCTTTATAGCACGGAGCCGTGCACACCCGACGTGGTGGTGATAAGTGCGACGCGATACGGAAGACGTCAAGCGATCATCGCTTTTGGCGGCTCATGCGACACAGGACCCAACGGGAGTCCCCTCAAGCGAAGAAACACTCGAGCCCTCTCGGCACCCGCGGTCCCGCTTCGGTTCCTCGCGGGATCCCTTTATCGAAGGCCTTATCGCGACATTGTAGCACGGTTCCGCTGATGCCATGCGGCTCGGCCACGCACCCGTCCCACCGATCTGCGTCGCGGTGCTCGGGACCGAACAATTACTGAGCGCGCAGAGGCAAGTACCGGGTCACCATGTGGCCCGCACAAGTGGAGAATTTCCGCGGCCATCAAGTAATAAACCGGACTTGCCCTTTGGCTTGAATAGGCTATTGCTATCAAGGAAATCGTAGAAAAAACTTCTCAAAAGTAACGTCGCCTGGAATCCGTGCCATAAACCCCGGTTGGTTAAACAAAATGAATATAAAAAAATGAAACTCTATCTATCTATTATGGCTTGTTACGGGTGTTACGCTTGTCGTGTCCTCACAGGGAGCGTAATACTTGTATGGGTTTGTGGATCGGTCAAAACGTTCCCCGATTGAGGGTGATACGTTGTTGACAACGAATCCGACAGGATTGGAACCTTCGGCGTACGTGGTATATACGCCGTTCTCCAAAGGATGGAAAAGGTTGGAAGTTCGACGTGTGTGGTTAACACGTCGTTAGCAAGGTTTGTGGTGGACTGGTCAGAACATTCAACGTACGTGGTATATACGTCGTTCTCCGACAAGTCCGATAGGATTGGAACCGTCGGCGTACGTGGTATATACGCCGTTCTCCAAAGGATGGACAAGGTTGGGTGTATGGTAAACGACAAGAGGTTGGTGGACCGGTCAGAACATTCAACGTACGTGGTATATACGTCGTTCTCCAACAAGTCCGACGGGATTGGAACCTTCGGCGTACGTGGTATATACGCCGTTCTCCGAAGGATGGAAAAGGTTGGAGGTTCAACGTATACGTTGATGGTATGGGGTGGTGGACCGGTCAGAACATTCAACGTATGTGGTTCTACGTCATTCTCCAACAAGTCCGATAGGATTGGAACCGTCGGCGTACGTGGTATATACGCCGTTCTCCAAAGGATGGACAAGGTTTGGTGGTTGTGAGGACAGTACGTACCGTAATGTCGGATATGCCTCGAGCGGTTAAGATATATCCTTTGTGAGTCTAGCTATTCCCTTACTAATGCTACAAGGAGATGGTTAATTGAATATAGGCTGAGCAATTCTACAATGGCTATATTCTAATAATATTCAATTGTGGTTACAATAAGATTACAATGTTTAAATATGAATTACAATGGTTGATTCTTGGCTGAGCAAGAATCTTCCTTCTCGACTTTACACGGTGAGTACGCGGGGACGTCGTAGTCCTAGTATGTCTAGTTGACACTTACAAATTTAGTATTATACTGGGTTGCTCGAAAGGGAATTGAGCCCGATCTTGCTCGTGTCGAACGATGACTATACAGATATTGTTCTACTTTAACGTTCAGGGTAACTCTGAACTGTGACTGCCCCAGAGCCTCGAAAATCATGCCCTTATATACTCCAAAATTTGTATTTTTTGGGTGGTGGGGGCCCTAATTTTCCCATGAGACCGAAGTGCGTTCGTTTACTTTATCTCAAGGGGGTGAGCTCTATGCGGATGTCTCGGCGCCGCCGTGTCGGCTAGTCTGCGTACGTAACAGGCTTAATATTATAACGATTTATTAAACTTGAACGATATAATTTTAATATTATACATTTATATTATCTATTTTGATAATTATATGTCTGAAAAGATGACCAAAAGTCGTAGAGGAGAATGATTACTTTGTATAAAAGGAATAATACTTAACATTCTTGTAAAGAAACACGAATGAACTTATTACTCAACCTAATAGAGAGAGAAAGATGATTGAGAAATATTTTAAATGCAAGGATTCATTTATTTAAGAAGATTTTGTACAATATTAATTGATCATCGAGTAATTTACTCTAATGAACTGATTTTTGTATATTTTCTAATATTAGAATTTCAAAATGAATTGGTAGATAAGATTCAGAGATTGTGAAATGAATTTTCACAATTTCCTTCCGAAAAGAAATATCTAATATTAGCTACTTCTCCAAACATTCCAAAGTAAAAGCAAATATTGCGCTATCGCTATCAGAAAATTGCGATCAAGAGTCAGTTTGCTCAAACGAACCAACGAATACCGAAACTAACATGCATAAATCCAAACTTCCGTAAGTAGAACTCCAACAAACCATAACTGATCCCCAAACTATCGAACAAGATACACCTGTCAGACCGCTGAATTACAAAATCAACTCCGTACCATTCACCAACAACCGCTGAACTACCACCCCTTCCAAATTATCACTCATCTTATCTTATACAGGGTATTCCGTGATTAAAACGATAAGAATATGTTTCTATTATCCTTGAATGTATTAAATTGATGCAAATGAAGTGTCGTTTCTTTAACGGTTGAAATTGGCAGGTCGATACTAATAACCATGGCTTCGAATGTGTATTAAAGTCACATGTATGACGTATATTAGGGAATTAAAAATCCGTGTTTTTAATCCTTATCCCGGTAGTCTATTTATGTAATATAGAGGGACAGTCAGAGTTCTTTGGAATATATGAGTATTAACGCGTGATTTTAGTAAAGGATTATAATTCGTTTTTAGAATAAATTTTCAAAAATACTCAAAACTTTTTGAAAACTTATTTCTTAGGTTATGTTCAGGGTTAAATGAGTTGAAAAGGGTGTTAAAATTACAAATATGATTTTCCTTTTCTTATCTGCGTCGGTGCATCAGGCAAACTAACGGTGGACAATAAAATCGCGCGTGAAAGACGTGCAGTCATCTACATATATTCGAGAGATTAAGTCGTAAACGACCTAAAAAATATAAATTCCTGGCGACTCAGTAGGAGGGATAGTTTTTACGACCTAACAACTATAATTGTTATTTTGCGTATTGTAAAAGAGCGTGTCCTTTGTAATTGTTCTGATGTGCTCGTGGTAGTTGCAACCAACTTTCGAACTTTGTCAAATTTAGCACGTGGTGTGCCGACTAAATCTAATAGGTTCGTCTTCGAAGGACCACCTCCGTGATTACGAGGACAAAACAACTATTGCTAATGATCTAAACTTCTTAAAGGAGCGACTCGTGGCGTGGTCAGATGACTTTTGGTCTTCCCTTCCGCGAAAGGTACCACGACACCTCCGTGCGTGTTGAATACATTTTTCGATAGTGGTGGGGAAGGGTGGTTGGCGAAAACTATTGGTTAAAATCACAGGTGGGAAAACTACACGAAAATGCCACCCCGCAGACCATAGGTCACTCTCAGGTACCAAGCGTACCCTTGAGTGACGCACGCGGGAATTCCGAGTGCCTTGAACAATGACCGTAGCAGATGTACAAGTTAAAAAAGGGGCGAAGATTCTAAGTCGAAAACGAGACAATAAAAGGTAAAGGCAAGTTTTTAGATTGAAAGACTACGATTGCCGTGGCGTCATAAAATTACCGCTGCTACGAAACGAGCGAAGGCGAAAAATATATACAATAGAACTACATGCTAAGAAATCTAAGGGTTCCAAATTTAGCATTTGGAGAAATTTATGTAGATGTTAAGACACCGTAACGTTAGTTTGCAAGATTCAGAACTGGTGACTTTTCATTGGAAAATGAACCGAAAGAGAGACCGGATTGTATCGTCAGTGATAACGTTTCAAGAGAAATGATTGAAAGCACAAAATTGAAATGAATTCACGAAAAGTATGTGAAACTTTTGTCATTTCTTCAAACACCAACAATTTTTTTACCAAATGAATTATTTCGAAATGAAGGCACTGTAAAAACAGCATTTGAAGAATTTTTGGATTCAAAGACTAATATTCTTATAAATTTCTTAAAAAAAGTTTACAGAACCGCGTGGAAATTATTTGGATTAAATATACCTATGTTACTTCTTCATTTATGCTTCGTTTCAAAAAACGACGTTTCATATGCTCCAACTTCATATGCCAGTTCGGAAACACCCTGTATATATCGTTGAACTACTCCAACTCCATGAAATTCTTCTCGAATATCGAATATTCAAAGTTGTTCGCTGGTGCAGCACACAGCAACGGGAGAGACACCGGATCGGAGCGATTATTTCAATCAGGACCCACCCCCAAATATCGGAACTTCTTACTTTACAACTGTTCCACGCGTTCGTGAATTACAATGGGTCGAACGTTAATTCCAAAGCGCTGGAACTTCAGCGAAGAACACCGTCCTCCCTTATCGATCCAATGCCTCGATTAATTAACACTTCTCGGAGGGAAGCTATCGTCTGGAATCCCGCTACTTCCGGTTCTCCTTTATCGTTTAGAAGTGGAAGAATCGTCGCGTGGATTCGTTCGAGCATAGACGAAACAGAGAGAAACTGGGAGAAACAGAAAGAGAGAGAAAAGGAGACAGAGAGAATTGAGGACGTAGCAAGGAGAATTGTATACTTTTCGTTAGCAAGCTTGGCGGAGATTAAAGACAAACAGGAAACCGTGACGCGTGACGGTAATGAGGAGCTCTTTTTTCCGGTTGTATGTATGGCTGAGTGTGTAAGTGAATTTTGTTCGTTTTGAGGAAACGGGTGGTTAGATTGGTGTTTTTCGAAAGAATCAAGGAATTAGAGGGTTTGAGAGTTTTTTAGGTGATTTCGGGATGATTTTAGTGGATAAAGTTTTGAATTGGTGTATTTGGGGAAAATTGGAAAGATTGGAGATTTTTTAGCGATTTGTATGTGGTCGTTTTTAAAGGTGCTTGAGATAATTTGATAGATTTTAACAAGTTTTATAGATAAGTAAATATGATATAGAATATTATTAAGAAAATTTCATCTGTCTTGGGGAGACAATAAATTGAATTATTGAAAAAATTGAAAGCTTTTTCTTTATTAGATTAACTCATTATTTTAGTTCTTTTAATGTACTTTATAGGAAAGTGTCTTGCAATCTTGATCAGTATTGTTGTAAATTCTAAGAGTGTCTTAGAACAAAGAATGTGTGGCAAAGCTTTACTATAAAGCTTTATTAGCAGCAATTATTTATTACGTCCTGTTACACAGTCTTGCAAGAACTGCGTGTCAGTAGTCTGATATTTGTACGTTCACAATTGTACAAGTTCAACAGATTTCTCTAAAGTCCGTAAGAGTTCTGTATGAACGTTCAAGTCCAAAAATGTTCATTGTTCGAGTTCTGAATTTGTTCTCTTTACTACAAGGTTTGAATTTGTTCACTGGTTGAATTCTGAATTTGTTCTGTCTGATGGAGGAACGCTTTTCGTTCAAGTTGAACATGCGTCGTACGAAAGTCCTCCCTCCAAGTCGCATCTTGGGAAAGTGGGATCTAAGATTCTCCGGACGTCGCGCTAAGTCCTTTGTTCGGGAAACCGATCATAAATCTTATGTCCCTCTTCTCATTGCGTGCGGGTTCATGTTGAGAGTGATCTTCTGGCTGGGCAATATTTCGAAAGAAAATTGTTGCCTTCTTCTAGTCAGACCTAAGTCCTTTGGAAAATACACAAACCTTAACAAACAAATTTACTTTCTCAAAAACGGCACTGTTCTGCGTCGACGCAGCGTAAGCCTAAACGCATGGTCCTAACAATTAACACAAAACATCCTCCACTCACAACTATTCTGAAGAAATCTTGACAAAGTTCTCTGTACATTTATATTCGTTCACAAATCCATTAGAAGACACTTGGAATCCTCGACCAACTACCTATCACCTTATAACCCTAACACACCTAAAATCTCCGGGAAAATCACGCTAAAATTCACCTGCATCGCGAGTTCGTGACTCGTGTTCCAAGTATTCCGTAAACCTTCGAAATTCTGCATGCTCATAAGGTTCAAGAAAATGGTCGAAAACGGGGGATTCGTAAAATTTTCACGAATCTGGCTGCTATTTGCATGCAGGATGCGCCGTTTAATCGTCTAGACGACGACGAAAACGATAAGTGAGGAAGATACTGTGAAAGGGATTGGAGTAGGGACAGGAAGGAGAATGGAATTCCGGTTCAGACGGCCGAGTAATATTCGGTATAAGCGCGATAAATTAGATCCGGCCGATACGGCGCCACTAGCTCAAACTTTGATTTACTTTCGATCCTGCCGGCGAAATTACCAAGTTCTCCGCGTCGCGCCTGGTAATTGAGCCCTGGAAGCGTTCATTATGAGCCGTAGCTCCTAGTTTTTCAACTAGATTACATAGGTGAGTGTAACACTTTCTTGGTGGAGAGCTGGTTTCATATGGAAGCAAGAAATAAGGTAATTTAGTCCTCTATTACTCCGTTTCACTTGGAAGTTATATATCCATTTATCTATATTTTATAAGTCCTATAATATCATAAAATGTTTGCCTCTGCCTGCGTAATTCTAAGGGGCGCAGGAATAAGGCCATAAAAGGGAAAGATAGAGATGCAAATCAGACTGTTGCGTCGTAATTAACGCGAGAAAACCTCTGTCTAGCGGTTTATCATCATAAAATTCATTAGCTACATTTGACCGTCAGACCGAGGTACCAAACTCACATCGGCACGCAATAAACCCCCTTGAGAGAACCCATCGACGCGACGACAACAATCTAATATTTAATTAAGACCGAACGTACGAACTAGCAACAATAACTTTACAACTTTTTGCATTTTTCTTAAAATTGCCAATAGTCAATTTGTTTTTAACAAATTCCATCTCCCACGACACATCCTTAACATGTAGTTACCAATCACAAAATAGACACTCACAGAATCACAGGCAAACGTAATTAATAAAAACGATAACACAGAGGCACTACGAGACATTCTACTCAAGCAGTTAAGCTAGAGTGCGTTTCGAGAATAATACTTTTACAAATTCCATCTCCCACGACACATCCTTAACATGTAGTTACCAATCACAAAATAGACACTCACTCCAACGCATATAACGACTGACGAATCACAGGCAAACGTAATTAATAAAAACGATAACACAGAGGCACTACGAGACATTCTACTCAAGCAGTTAAGGTAGAGTGCGTTTCGAGAATAATACTTTCGAGAGTTGTAACATTTTCGTAGGACAGTGCCGTTTAGTAGGCCTTCAGGCGGGCAAGGGCGCCCATCGATGCCCGCGGGCAGGACTGAGGGCGAAGTCGCGGGCTAATAATGTCACATTGATAATAAAACTAATAATGAAACACTCTTGTGGAAGGGGTATAGGTCCTTCCAACCATGGCTTGTTGTTGCCCGCCGATTTGTTTACGCCCGGGGAAGCCTAATACGCTGCCCGTAAGGGCAATGACTGAACGGCACTGGTCTAGAGTATTCGAGAGCACAAGTGTTAGCGTATCAGTGCGAGAATTGAGACATTGTAGCCGTTTGTATACGTTATTGTTTTCAATTTTATTGAGTACCTGTTTACAACCATTCCTACAGTATCGTAACCTAATTTTTCGGACCAAAGATTGGCTAATACGTGCACGGCAATAGATGACTAGGCCCTGACGGATTTTTAAATTGCCCTTGACGCGCAGACAGCACAACAGAGCGTGAACAACAGGACTAAAACACCTCCGAAACTTCCTAGCATTTTCCATTGGACAGGACAGTTTTCCCACCTTTTTCACATTTTCATTACGACACACCTTTTAACGGACGGACAAGTATAAAGGGACCAGAACAGTTAGAATCGATATGCCATAATTAATTTTGCCCACTGCAAGCTCAGGGCATCTAGATTATTACTCTCCAATTGGTAATACCATGGTCACTTAACTATACCAGTGAGCGGGACTCGACTCGCAGGAACGGTACAAGAGAGTGGTCAGAGTTTGAAGGAGGCAACCACCAAGTCACCTCACTAATTTGATAAAAAAGGAATCGGTTTGATATTATTGACATAGGTGATTATTATTGACATTATTACTGACATAGTAATACATACTTGAACACTCATAGTTACCGTCATTATTGATGCATGCAAAGATACGTAATTCTGAACTTGAACATACAAACGTGATGTACTTGGACATACCAAATATCCTTCAATATACTTGAACTTAGAACATTGAAATTTGTGTAACGTATTATTAGAAACTCGAACTCGTTATATTACAATTGTTAACGTTATCACGAACTGCGTTGGCAAATCAAGTAAAAATTATTTGCTGTATACTCAGGCTTCACGCATCGTGTGGGAGCCAACAATTAGTACAATGTGATAATGGTACCGTGGAAAAAAAAAGTGTGTTCAAAGCAGAGATACTTTTTGTTACGTAAAGTAAACTTGGAGTTTTTGTCATGCAAAAGGAAATCGCGGATGCAAAGAAAATATCGCGTTCGAGGTACCGTGCGCAAATATCGCTTGTCCGAAAATTATAGCGATAGTTGCGCAGCGTTAGACGAGAGATGGGCCTGGCCGGCACGAAATTGTAAAAGGCAAATATTTGCGTTCGACGAGGCAGAGGATATTTACATTGGACACGTATTGCGCCGTATTTCCCTTCGGCATCGTGCCGGGATTAACCCGAATACGCTTCTCCCAGCAACATTTCCGCGTGAAGTCACCGATGCTTTAAAGGACGTTTGTTTGGATATTCCCGTACGGCTTACGATCTTTACGACTCGACCTCGTGAAGTTGTCCTGAAATATAGACGAACACCGGTGACACCGTCAACTTCCCTGTAAACTCGGTTTTTCTCGTCGTTATCTCCCTTTTTTCCACGCTGCTTCCCTCTCGGACCTTTATGACAAACTTTTTTCCACCGTTTTATGAATTGAAGCAGACCCTATTTCTGTATCTTTCACTGACATTCATAAACCATGTTGCAGGCAAAAATAATTGCAATATTTAAAATACTATGAATATTTAAAATATTCATTTTTGCCAAGTATTTAAATATTTCTGTCACACAGTAAGTGGATTCGATTAATTTGTATTACAAGGTAATGTATGAAAATGCATTGAACTAATAATAAATGACGCGTTCATAATGATAGAACATCAATCCAATCCTTTTATAATTAACCAAAGTACATTATACAGAGTGTCTCAGTTTTTTTCCGATCAAACTTTCTGAGTATGTTCTATAGATATAAATAAGAAAAAAAATGTTACATAAACATGGATCTTTGAAACTTGGTTAAAATGTTGTAGTGACCCTCCTACACTCTGGCACCAGAGGGACGGATTAACCACAAGTTCTCGCTAGTCCTCATAAAGGCTCCTATTTGCATATATGTATACAACTTCTGACCTGAGTCCTGCCAGTCCCTCCCGCGTCTAAGACACTAAGAGTAACCTCGCTCTCGGACCGATTCTCGACCGTTCTGCGCATAGACAGAGAGCGTAGCAGAGGGCAAGACGAAGAAAAACGCAGGCGGTTAAATGGGGGTTTGGACGTTCTAGTGGGTTCTAGCCCTGCCTTAGGCACGTCCCATGCGCGAAACGAGGTTACTCTTATTTTGAACGATGTATAGAAAGCCTTACTGACGAGTACACTAGGAGGCTCAGGACGAAACGATCCTAACGAACTTGACGCAACTGGACGTAACGAACTTGCAGTTACTACGATACAAGACAAGAATAGCACTGGCAAAAGTGTAGAATCGCGAGCGTTTTTGCCTTCGTTCGTTCGTTTCTTGAGAAATCCAAGTCCCAAAACCAAGAACCCAAGATCAAAAACCTAAAATGGTGTGTGTGCGTGGTGGAAATATCAATGTTCGTGAGAAGATGGAAAAAATGCGTGATGAAAACGGCAGTGTGGGGTAAGATTTGGAAAAGAGGAGAGCTTGAGTGGAAAGCGTGGAAAGAAATATTGTGTAGAATAGATTCAGCGTGGAAACAGCGTGGTTTATAGTTAACCTAGACATTTAGTTTTTATTTTATTTCTTTACTTTTGTTAATAAACTGTTATCATTACTCTTTTAAATACACTTTTCCGAACCTCAATCACAAGTCAAGTAAATCCCACAAAGTTACTTCGACGATCTCAAATCATAAACACAGCTCGCATAAACAGACTAAATAGATATACATGTCACTGATCTATTCCTATTTTGTATGATAATAACCGCACACCTGTTGCCGTTTCCTTTGTATTTCGTATTATTGTTATAACTTTTTAATCAAGCTTCAAACAACACATGTTTACATAACATTTTTTTCTTTCTTATGCCCATGGAACATACTGACAAAGTTTGATCGGGAAAAAATTTGACACCCGGTACATTACCAACCTCTTGTAGGTATTCGTTTACCTATTTACAACATTCAGACAATTTTATCTTAACAATTTTCTAAAGAATAAACAACTATGCAGAAAACAATACAAAATGCTTCAGAAAACGAATCTTTCGTGACAAAAATCTCGCGAGACACCTGGTATATTGTTTAAATATTTTTTTAGAGTAACTGTATGTGCATCTACGCGTTACTTCCAGAACATAATTGTTTTTCATTTTGTAATTATTGTGTGTCTATTTGACAAATGTGTTAATTGTAAGTAAACAGGAAATTGTTTTATTCTTTCTAGGCGTTTTTTACTTTTGTCTTGTCATCGTAGTGTTCTTCTTTCTTTTTCAAGTAATTCAGGTTTGGTTTTGCTAATTTCAAAGACTCATTTATTCGTGGTTTGTTAAATTTAAATTAACAAGAGGTGATTTCATTCTTTATATTTCTCCAACTTTTATCAATAAGTTTTCTTTCGTATCTTTTCAGTGGTGTACCTAAATACATTTTCGCTTTGCTTCAATGGATTTATTGTTTCTCGGTTTGTAGATGTTCGCGTCTATTGAAAATAAAAAAACAAGGAAGCGTTCTTTTCTTTCTTTCTCTAGAAATTTATACATCTGTATTGTTGGTTTGTGTGCATTAGAATTTATTAAAATTAAATTAATAAGTGATGCTATTCTTCGTATTTTTGAAACTTCGATGAGAAACTTATTTTTTAATGTATCCTTTGTGGACAATTATTCATTTTTCCCCTCCTTAAGAGAATTAATTGTTCCCCGTTTTACGTATATTTGAATTTTTCAATAGTAAATAAATATGTAGCTAGTTTATTCTTTACACATAAACGTGTGTACAGTTGTGTTGTATGTATATTGGAATGGTCTCACGTGTTTGATTATTAACACGGATATTGAAACATTGATATTGTCGAACAAACCAGACTGCTGTTATGACTAATTGTAATGTAAATAATAGAAACAATAGAGAGCCATAAGTTAAGGACGATATATTTAAAGGAATAATAGATATCTCGACATTGAAACCGATTTTATTCAAAAGAATATAACAATGATTGCAATTCATCTGACTACATAGTAAAAAAATAAAAAAATGTTCTCTCGTTTATTATATCGATAAAAATAATTTATTCTGTCAATGCTATATTAGTAGCTCATGAAATATTTCGCAATTTTGTAATTGTGGTGTTTGTCGATACATTACGAACGATTCTGTGCATTATACATTATCTCGAAGTTTTGCTGTCAGGTAATTCTGTTCAACACAAATTCAATCTTACACGGTCGCAATTTTCATGCAATTCATAATTCATGGATTGTTGTGCCGTCACGCGAGTGATCGGATCGGCACTTTTGAGGTGCCGCCTCGGTGGCGTGTGCGATTCGGGCCTTTTTGGACTAACGGTCGGGCGCGCGTCATCGCGGCGTATAAAGACGGCGGACGAGCCGTCGGCGACGCACTAATGTTATATCGTCTGTCGCAGCAAGACATTTATATCGTTAACATGGATAAATGTTACGATTGTAAATGCAAAATATTTCATAATCCAAAATATGAAGCATAATATAATTTTAATGTAATATTATATGAAATACGAAAAATAATGTAATCCGTCGATATAATGCACCGCAGAATAGTAAAAATACTTTAAACATAACTTCTAAAAAAGTATTCCATAAAGAACGACTTAAAAATGGTGAAGTATCTTCCATTAATTAAAAAGAAAGATTGAAAATACTGTGAAATTATTAAAATACAAGTTTCATTTTTCAATATAATACTGAATCAACTGCTTAACACGAACTGTAAAAGAAATATCCAAGAATCAACGGCACTTTCGCACGAGGTAATTAAATTATCCAAGAAGACTGGAGTTAAAACTAATATTCGTTAACGTGAAGCAAAGTATTTCGAGGGAAATATTTCTCTCGTAAAAGGCGCGATAAATTGACGTTTCATTCACTGTAGGTAGATTACGGCTTTACCTGTGTTCCAGCCGGCCATAATTCGTCCCCGCTTGTCGTTTCAGTCTCCTTGAATATCTTTTATTATCGCGTAAATCTCTTTGAGCTATCGTGGATAACGGCTTTCCCGTGTTGACGTTGTAATAACTTCGATATATCCGGCCTCCGCCTTTCTCCTCGTACTTTAATGCGTTCTTTCTTCCGAGTAGCATAACCGAGCACGGCTATACGACACTTGAGACGATCGACGAGAATGCATTTCGTTGATATTTGCCCATAATTTACCGTAATAACAGTGTAAAGTATTTCATGTTTGATCTAACCTGAGATATTGCGGATGGGGATGAAAGTTGCGAAGTTAAAGACAATAAAAGTCTGTGAAGTTGGTAAAATAATTTATATACGCTTTAAAACGGGTATTTATAGCACCGTGATTTCAGATTGGATAATTTGAAATTTTTAACGATTGATGTGTTGTACATTTTATACAGGGAGATGATTGAAGAATAGTAGTAGAAAGCAGTGAAATTGGTCAGACAGTTCCGCCATTTTGCATAAGAAAAGATAAGATTAAACGTGAAGAATTTTTATCTGTGATACTTTATTGCAGTGTAAGTAATAAATATGAAAGAAGAAAGGGAAAATACAAAATTAGGATTCAGTAGAAGTGAATGATATATGTCAGACGAATCGATCTTGGCGCATATCATTGGATAGACCACTCGAAGAAAACCCTTCCTTCCAAGTATCAAGCGGTACCCCTACTACTAGGGTAGTTACAGGGTGAAACGCAATTTACAGTTTAAGCTCCATTTCACTTGTTCTACTCGATGAAAACGTATGAAAAAAATCATCGATGTGCTACCCAATGGCGTATATGTCTATGAATTTTTTCAGAATTGTTCACTGTAAAATCGATTTTTAAAAAATCCGGAAAGTTTATAAATGTTGTTTTTATATTGAAATTATCAAACGACCACGTTTATATTTTTACAGTATTAGTGTCTTGTCATGGATATTAATGTGTAATTTTTTCAGATTTTTTGAAGTGGGGGACGGCACCTAGAAAAATCAAAAACCGATGTTCGTTTATATTATTATTTTAGTTTTTCGTGTGAACATGTTCATTTTTCTACTCTTTTAGCAGCCTGTTATGGTTATTAATGTATAATTTTTTCAGATTTTTTTGAGAGGTGATTCATACTCAAAAATTATAAATCGATATCTCCTAACCTTTCGAACGCAGAGTGGCATACTTGTTTAATCGCCATACTTTATTCATTAAATGGTCATTGTATGCAGTTTCAAATGCATTCAAATTCACAGACATGTACGCCATTGGGTAGCACATCGATGATTTTTTTCATAAGTTTTCACCGAGTAGAACAAGAGATATAGAGCTTAAACTGTAAATTGCGTTTCACCCTGTAACTACCCTTAGTAGTAGGGGTACCAGCTTGATACTTGGCAGAAAGGGTTTTCTTCGAGTGGTCTATCGAATGATATGCACCAAGATCGATTCGGTTTGGGGGCACTTTTACCATGCTTATTCGGCTAGGCCCTTTTATTTTATTATGATTTTGGAACATATATAAGATGTAAAATATCCAATACTAAACACAAAGTAAAAACAAACACAAATACACTGCATAAAATTTCACAAATAAAAGACTTTAAAACAAGATTCAGTATCAACAAGTGCCATTAGTCAGACAGTCACGTATGTACATATATTCTACTTCTGTGCTTTCTTGTACAATTGAACTAATATTATTAGTGAAATTTTGCAAGTCACAAGCTGCAATAAATTCTCTTGTACAATAGTAACAAGTTTCTTAAAACAAGTAAAATTGAACAAGTAAATTTTAAGTAAGATTTTAAGTAAGAGCAAGTAAGATTTAAATTATAAATCAGCTGATTGTCGTATTTCACATTTTATTTTCACTATTCCTAAACTCTAAAACAAGACTCACGATGAAATTATTAGATTCCTTTTTCTAAATTTGAAATTGCCAAGTTGAGACCGTATATTAACTTTTGTTAATCATCAATTTTTATACACAATAGTCAAGAAGAAGGAATTTCCTGTGGTACACGTGTGTTAAATAGTAGAACAGTTCGTAACACAGGTGTTTGGATATTATGATGTAACGTGATGAATAATCGAGATATTCGCGAAATTTTTTTATATACATTTAAACTTGAAAAAATTTAAATGTTAAATGTTAGGGCACTTAAACGTTGGTGTACAAAATTCAAGGTGGGCAATTTTTTTATTGGAAAATGGGCCAAGAGGAAGGCTAAATAAGATCTAGAACGATAACGTTTTAAGAAAAATTATTGAAAAGAATCCACGGTAAAAAATATAAAATTTTGCCACATCCTCCCCTATTCACTACACCTTCGAACACCTGAACAATTTTTTTAACAAATGAATTATTTCGGACTGTAAAAGCAGCATTCAAAGAATTTTTTCATTCAAAGACTAATGATTTTTGTAAATTCGGACTAATGAAACTAGTTAATCGCTGGGGAAAGTGTAGTATCGGGGCCTCCATACCTATATAGGATAACCAACCAGGAAAAATAGAGGGGGAGTAGTTGGCGTAGTGCGCAAAGCCTCGGCTTACCAAGCCGAAGGTCCCGGGTTCGATTCCCGTTGGGTTCTTCAAAATTTTTCCGTCGGTTCCTACGAAAGTGTATAGAATCGTGTGGAAATTATTCTGATTAAATACATTATACTTTGAAAAAACACAATGTATCTAAAGATTCATTTGAAGAAGCAACGTTTCATGTGCACTTAACCTTCCACACTGTTGCGTATAAATAACGATATTTCTACTTTCAGTAGCTGGAGCAGAATTTAATCAGACACTGTTCAAAGATATAACCAAGAACATTTGAAAATACCAGATTTATCATTCTTGTTTCCGTTGCATGCACCTCAAAACTGATCAAATTTATCAACAAACTGTGTTCACCGAATGTTTGCAGGTCTATTTCACCGGGTAGTGTTATCGAGTGGCTCAGCGTTAAGCCCGTGGGCGTCTGTTCACGATCCGAACGACCTACGGTTGAAAGTAGCAGAGCAAATAGGATGTTCCACGGAGAACGACGAAGATATTGCCGACTGTCTACGCGGCGTTCCTCTCCGCAAGCTTATGGCCGTTGAACTGCCGGAAATCCGGTAAGATAGTAACTCTTTACGATCTTGATTCGAGGCTGACCTAACATCCATGAATAGCTCGCCGTAAATTCGATGTAAAAGTTGCTCGTACATTACGTGCACAGGCTGAAGAACTCCCGGTAGTCATCGGTGTTATTGCGTCCGCGAACTGGGGATCGAATAAAACTCGCGTCGTCCATGGCGAAATGAATCTTTAAAGGTCTGAGAAACGTGATTTGGAACACATCTCGCTTCATTCGCTACCGTTGAAAAATTAAAATTCAAGGGAATTCTGTGTTATCGGTGAGCACTTGACACAAAATTGTTTCTGGAAGCGCAAACTTTATAGAGTAAAGTGAAAAAAATGTTAATTTCAGAGATAAAAATCATCAGTTATTGAATTTTATTCCACATAGAATGGATTGCTAAATTTTCACTTACCCTTCGGAGAATATCGTTATCAATATCGATACATTCTTAATTGAAGAGTTACATATATCTATCTGAAGACTTTCCAAAAGACAGAAATTAAACATTTTTTTGGAAATAAGTGTCAGTTTCAATCAAGTCGAACTCTTTCTCACTGAAATATACATCTACTTATTATTTACATCTTCGCAAATTTTTAGTGAAGAATATTAACAATTAACAGAAATACCAGTATGAAACTTCTCCTAATAAAAGTTGTTTCCAATGCAAAAGATACATTTACCCATTAAACTTCCTCAAACTTTCATACGTACACTACCATTCATTAGTATAAACACACCCGTTATAGTCATACAGAAAGTGTTATATGATTTAAATTACATTTCTTCACCAGATTTAGTACACTAGATACCAGCAAAAATGTATTTACTCGTTACATGATGAGATTCCAAGCGGAATAATTATTTTTGGATCTTTATAATTTTGTAAGAACTCTTTAAGCTTACTTCACATTCATTAAGTATCCTAATATAATACTTATAAACTGGAGTGTACACACAAAAGATACCCATTAATCTCCCTGAAACTTTCATTAAAACAACTTAACAATTAATAAAAATATCACTATTAATAAAGTACAAGGCAGGAATTTCTTCAATCCAACACAAAAATTCCAGGATTTAAAAAATACCTAATCATACTACCAACCAAACTTTAAACTCCAAAAATGAACCAACATCAACTTCCCTCCTACCTAAAACGAATTCCCCTCCCTCGAAACGATCTTACTCCTGTAATATTGTATGAAGATATCGATCACCGTAACGCAGGAACCACGACCGGTGGCATCGTTTATCCCAGGTCAAAGCGCGCTAATCTGCCAGCAGCACGGTTAATTCACGATGCACACGCGTCGCTATTGTTGGCTTCCGGTTTAGCGGGTCGCCTTATTGATCAGCGTCGGTCACACCGTAGCGATTTATTAGATGTAGGAAAGAATTTGCTACTTTTTTCGGCAAAATTCGATGTTTAAAAACAAACTTGAAATTAGCTGAATTATTGAAATATTCTCCATTGTTTTTGATGACTTGTCTTCATATTTCCTAACTGTCGTGGGGTAATCACGAGCACTACTTATTTTTTACAAAAGTCGCATAAATAGCCTCTAGGTGTGCTCTGTCCATCGCTGCACTTTTCGTGTACTCATTCGCAGCAATCGTAACACCTAATCCATTAGCATTAAACATTAGTATCAAGATAATGATACATGCAAAAGCTATGCTTGCTTTACTTTCTTCAAAAAATTAGACGAAATCTTCGATAGCTTTTACCTCGATCAGTGTTCGTGTCAACTGTTTTGTATTGGTGACCTAGCATTGCATTCGTTACGAGCAATCTTGTGGCAAAAGGAGGAATTGTTCATGCTTTTCTAACACGGCCACGGCCTTCCGAATTCGTTGCCCCCGTTTCGCCTATTCGTATCGCAGGATTTTTTACGACAACAAGCTCGACCATATGATCGTATTATTTTGTTTACTAACAAAAATATACAAATAACTGTAATATATGTGACTTTGACCCACTCTTCTCGACTTTTCCAACAACACTGTCTTTCCATCCCTCGCACGCCACACTTTATAGCCAGCCCCTTCGTGGGCCTCTCGTCGCCGGGGTTTTTCCCGTTGGGCCTGGCTTTCGTCTCTCGTCGCCCGCTTTCCCTTTTATGTTCGCCACATTTTCTTAAAACTACGTTTGCTTAAAATTACGATACTACAATATTTTTATGGATTTTTTCACCCTTATCAATTATATGGACCTGTCATAAAAATGTAATGTTAGGCTGCCATGGATTGGGTTAGTTTATGAATCTGCTCGTAATCCGCTCGTAAAATTGATTGGGAGGCGATGAATTATTTCTAGCACGCAGGCGACTAACAGCCCAGAAGCAGCCCTGGTTCAATTCTTCACCTAAAAGTGTCCCATAATACGTTACACCGAAAGTCTCGAATTCGTCGTTTAGACTGGCCTGTTTCTCGTTCCAGATTCGTGCCACGAATCGGTCCAGGCCTACCAGTGGACCAAAACAATCCGGATCCTGGATTGGATATGGAGAGGGCTAGCGAGACGTTCATCAAAGTACCACTGATCCTCGGTGTGTCCACCACAGAGTCGAATCTCGACTTCAACATGAACGACATTCAATTGGGTTTCGAGGAGGACCATCGAAATCGAATACTACGAACGTTTATCAGGAACGCTTATGTGTATCACTTGAACGAAATCTTCTCAGCGGTGAGGAACGAATACACGGACTGGGATAAACCTGTACTACATCCTATCATCATAAGAGACTGGACGATGGAAGCGCTCAGCGATGGTCACACAGTGGCGCCTCTTATGAGGATCGCCTTTTATCACGCCAGACGAGGAGCGAAAACTTACTTCTATCATTTCAGCCATCAAACGAAAGACAGTGGATACTTGCAGGTTTGTAAATAGATTCGGTACAATACTTTGGTTTTATTCGTAAGCGTGAATTGGTGTTTGGCGATTGGTGTGATCGTTTTGATGGCTTTAATGTGGCAGTTTTGAATGTATTTTTGCTAGTTTTCCTTTCTGTTTTTATGGTTTATTCATGATTATTGTAGTAGAATATCGGTTGTTAATTGATTTTTCAATGTATAGGTGCTTTAATAATTTGTTTAGGTTTCTTACTTCTATCACTTCAGTCATCAGACAAAGGACAGCAGCTATTTGCAGGTTGGTGATGAATATAGTTTGGTTATTGGGATGGGCGTAGGTATAAGTTAGAGAATGGTTGGTGTGATGTTTCGAGGAAGTATAATGAAATTATGTTGGAGGATTTCGATGCCTTTTGGTGAAACTAATTGGTTCGAATTTTTATTGAATGGATTGATTTCATAAGTATGTACTTGAAATTCGATTGAATGATCTCGAGAAACGAAAACTATCACTTCAACCATCCAATCGGAGACAGTGACTGATTGTGGGATGATACGGAATAAAGTGTGATTTTTAGAATGACTGTTAATGTTAAAGTGGTACCTGTTAATTGTTTATATGATTCTTACGATTATTTGAAGGTTTAGAACGAAATCGAGATTTTCATTATTCTAATTAATACATTAGCCATTTATTTGTTCAATTGTATCTTTCAGAACTACTTCAAAATTTATTAAGTACCTTTATAATCTATTTAACTTACAGTGCTTTTGACTAACTCATTTTTTAAACATACAAAACAGTAGGAAAATAGAACATTCACAAATATTCTACAGACGAAGAAATTAATGAATTACAATAATAAGCAAACCCAAATTAATCATCAAAAAAATCTGTGCAATAAGAATATAAATGAACGACTAGAAGATGCCAGAGCACATTTGAAGGAAAGAAAATAAACCTTATCGACTTTCAAATCCCCATTGTAAATAATAAAACTACTGTGAGATTAAAAATCATTAGAATTATTTTCCAACAAAACCATGGTAACAGTGAAACATATACACTACCGGCCAAAAGTTTGGAATCACCTCCCACTTTTCATCAATATTAAATCTGCTGCTAATTTTTTATAGATTTGAAATTTATCTCAATGCTACATTTATCAATTTATCTCGTATCAATTGATTCGGATGATAAAAAATTCTCAAAGTCACTGACCTTTTTCTGGAAATTTTTGTGTAAATTGTAATGCTCGATGATTCCAAACTTTTGGCCGGTAGTGTATTTATGCGATTCTGCTCTGATTTTCCCTGTGTACGCTCAAAGAAAACAGAAAATCTCAGTTACCCAATTCTCAACAAATCGGATAGTTTGCCCTCGTTACTCACAGCTCGCAGTCCCGAATCCCCTTGCCGCCTCGTAAATACAGGAAACGAACGCGACAGAGATTGAAAGTAATTCAAAAGAAGCTGTGTCCTTTAACGGTTGAAACGCCCGCATAAAGTGTCGCCAGTAAACCTGGCCCTTTCAACCAGTCCCCTGCTAAACTTATTTCGCGCGAAGTTTTCTTTCTCGCTTTTTTCTTTGAAGTCGAGGCCGTTTCATTCGCGACTTCTTTGATTCTTCGCGAAATTTCCTAAGTATACCGAGAGAGAGAGAGAGAGCAGGTCTTCCCTCGCTCTTTGGCAAACACTGCTACGCAAGGTTAGTTTTGCATATACGGCACTCGACTCGACTCGAAAGCTGAAAGTGGAACGGGAAAGAGAGAGAGAGAGAGAGAGAAGCCGCTTAAGTGTGAGTTAATTTTGCATAAAATTATACGCGAGGAGAATGGATCCCAGAAGTGTCTCTCCCTCCGTTATTTTTGGCGATGTAATAGTTTGGAGAAGCACGAAGGATTTGGACCATTTGTGTTTCTCTGTTTCACTTCGTGTTCATTTAAAATAGGTAAGACGAGATGGAGAATGGAAGAGGTGAAGGAAAGAATGTTATCCGTGTGGTAGTACTGTTTCTTCAATAAACATATTCCAAAATCGAGAGATAAAGGTGCTTCATCGGTACATTGAAATTAGTGAAAATTATAGAAATATAAAATGGTACACTTGATCTTTTTCAAGCCCTTTTCTCTATTTATTCCCTTCGTTTTCTTCGTTGGCTTATTTGAATGTTAACACTTCCATTTCACTGAATTCTTGCTTCGATGAACTGCTCGTTCTATTTTTATCAACGCATAGAAGCATTACGGTAGGAAAACATGTACAGTTACCCGAATTAGTATTCGTATACTCTTTAAAACAGTATAACTTTTTTAAAATCATACCACACGACTTGAGTTTTTTTGAGAAGTTAGGATTAGTATACTAGATTACGTGTACAAAAACAGTTTTGAAAAAATTGCAATTTGTGAGAGTCGCGAGGAAAATTGTAATGGTCACTGTTTACAACTTTTTTATCTGAGCCTGTAATGAAAATTTAAACCATACGATTTGTAGATTTATATCAATTATACACATGCTAAAAATTTCATCGAAATCGGTTAACATGAGCTACAAATTGTTAAAAATTGTAGTTTTTCACGACTTTCGGCCTATAATTGTAATAAATCTAAAGATTCTTACATCTTTCGATGCCTGTCTCTTGCTTCTGCATCAACCGATTTCGATGGAATTTTCAGCAAGTATATCACTGACATAAATCTATAAAACATATGCTTTAAATTTTTATTTCAAGCTTAGATAAAAAGTTGGAAAAGTGACCTTTCCAATTTTCTTCGCGATTCCCACAAATTGCAATTTGTTTTACATTTGTTGTCCACGTCACCTAGTAAACTAATCCTTCTAACTTCTCAAAAAATCTCAAGTCGTTTGATCCAATTTTAAAGAAGTTATACTGTTCTAAAGAGTGTCCGAATATTAACTCGGATAACTGTAGATTAGCTATTACGAATAAGTGTATTCTGCTCTTGTGATCAATCAGTGAAGATATTCTATTAGTCTGACTAATCCCAGGTACACTCTACTTGCACGATCTTACACTACTTCCAAGGAGTTTGCACCAACGTGTGATCAGTCAAGGGGTGTAGATCCGTGTCTAATAGATCGAGTAGTACATGTCAATACACAGTCTAGCAAATAGAACGTACCGTACAGCTGGTCAGCCAAGCGGAATACATACAAGCAAATGAAACAGAGACAGCTTATTGAATCCAATTGACGTGTAATAAAACAAAAAAGGTAGCAAGTGAATTTAATAGAGATCGTAACAGATTTATTTCGCTACTTTTTGAAAATCACTCTCTTTTCCAACACGTATGAACTTTTATCGCATATCGAATTTCATATCACATATCAAACATTGATCACATAACAAACAGTATTTTGTTTCCAGGAATAAAAAATAGGAAAAAAAAAGGAAACTCTGAAGAACAGTATAATTTTTTCAAGAATTTGTGATTTTTTGTGAAAAAATCTACCGAACTCTGAAAGTCTGATTTACAATGAAATTATATAGAATGATAATTTCGCTTTGTGTAACCGTGTAATTCGCATAAAAAGGAGGACGAAGATTTTCCTCGACGAAATTTTTCTTCCAAATTCCTTCCTCGAATATCGTCGAAGAATCGTTATCATTTAAACCAAACGGTTGAATCGAGCGATCGCTCGAAGGATCGACTTAATAACGCGAACTTTCGAGATTCCAAGGACGTGGCCAAGTTCCAGGATAGCGTCACGCTTAATTTACACCGTCGGAGACTTCCTGGATAACGCAAACGTCCTTCGAGCAGGCTCTCCGGGAGTTTGATTAAATCAGTAGCTTCATCGTGAAATCATGGGCAGCGGTTAGCGGGGACGCAAGCAAAGAGTAGAGAGTCCCTGGCCAAGAAGGGAATCGATGCCAAGGAAACGGAAGATTGGAGTGGCAATCTGCGCGAGCCGGAAGCTCGAGCGCGTTCCTGCGATCGAATTAAGTGGAATCGAGCATCCCTTTCCATTTTCTTTTTCCTTTTTCTTTCGTTTAGACGAGGAAGAAAGGTCTATTAAAACGCCAGTATGAAAACCAACGTTCGAAGAACAATCATTTCTTCTTCCTTTTCTAATCCTTTGTAATAGAAAAACGCCATGAATTTTAGAGTTGTTAAACTTGGTATACCATCGTTCATTTTTTCTCACATTAATATAAAATTTTAAACGTTAAATACGCCATGAATTTCAGAATTATTAACCGTGGAATGCTATCGTTAATTTTTCGGGACATTAATTTTAACATAGGAAGTACTGTATCCCATCTTATGAAAATAATATTTGTAGTTTTTCACGAGCAAATTCGCGCAGTTAATATTTTTTTAAATTTCATTTCCTTTTTACTACTCTAAATTGTTCCGCTATAATATTCTATACTACGCGATTCGTGACGAACGTTTGTTGACGATCACTTCTGCAATCTTCATTCTTGATCGATGGATCGATGTTACGTGGTCGTTCGTTGAGAATATTGTGTCTGTCTGTCGCAATTCGCTCGGGCTTTATATATACTCTAGATCCGCTGACGCAACTTGATGAAACCTTCTAGATCCTTCGATCTTCGTCGTAACACTGATCATACCCAAAAATGAAGAAAATTTCCGTATCCTATGCAATAACACGGTACCGTAATTAATAAAAATAACTTATCCGTCAATTTTACATTTAAATCAGGGATGTATTGCAACTACACAAGCTGTAATATTAAAAGCACCAAAATCCAGTTGGAATATTAAATTTGACGTCTTTTATACATTACTCGCTAAATGAGAGTAAATTAGAAAGATTACTCGAACAAGAAAATATAGGAAAAGAAGAGATAAAATTGACTTTTTTGAATGAGCGTTATGTTAATTCGAAAGATATACAAATGTCAGGCGCCACAATAGATGAATTAAACGAGCACATTACCAAATTAGTATTAAAGAAAAGGACAAAAACGTGAACTGAAAAAGCACAAGAAATCCTCCATTATTTAAGATACACTTCAATAATTGTCTTAACAATTTACATTCTTCACAAAATCGGATTACCATTGTAGCGACTAGCTACAGCGGAAAACATTTGGCGAGCAGACTACCAGCACGGTTTATGACGTGCGCGCTTGAAAGGCTATTTTTGAGGAAACCGTTTTTAGCTTATTTAATTTCTAGAAATTCGACAATGCATGTCCGCGTAGAAACTTTCTCCGACGGCCTCAATAGCAAATTGCCGCATCATAAACCAAGGGTTTCCGAAAGGTATAAACCCGGACCGGCAGGTCACGAGTACTTGACCTGGAGGAAACTCAGCTGCGTCGCCGAGTGACGTCACGGGAAAAACCTCTCCTGCCAAGTCGCACGGCGGTTCCCGAAAAAGCGCGCCAAGGGCGCAAGGGACACGCAGCGACTTGGAAAGAAATTACCTGATTGGTTAACACCGATGCGACGGGATAACAGATAGCCAAAAAGTTAGTAAGAAAAAGCGAGGCGAGAGGAGGCCAGTCAGGCACGGACCTCCAACGCCGACAGTCAACTTCAAATAAAGATCGTGCTAATACCGTGTGACCTGATTGGTTAACACCGATGCGACGGGATAACAGATAGCCAAAAAGTTAGTAAGAAAAAGCGATGCGAGAGGAGGCCAGTCAGGCACGGACCTCCAACGCCGACAGTCAACTTCAAATAAAGATCGTGCTAATACCGTGTGGGTACTTAGCGCAACCCTACTCACGTCTCGTTATTTAATAATAATAACCACATTCCTTCACCATTATGGATAAAAGAACATATAAAACCGTGCATCATATTCGATCATTGTAATTTCGGACATCACAGATAAACAATTGATAGACCGGAAACTCCAGCGGAATTTCTCCGTTTAAGACCGATGGATCATCAAGAACCTGCTCCTTCAACAAATTCCGCCCTCAAAGAAGAAAAGTTACCAATCTGAACACATCACGTATATCTAAAGATCTACATATTCTCCAAAAGGCAGCCCTAAGAAAACAATAGTTCTATTTTCAGATGGACCACGAAACCCCCGTAAATTACAAACAAGAAACATTTTATCTAGTTATTCAACTTGTTACTCAATTTGATACGCAGACGAAGAAGGTCCTTTTCTTCAAGAAGAAAATATAGGCGCGAGGTGCATCAACTCCTTCGCAAAAATTTAATCGAACCAGAAGTTTCTAACAACTGCCTCCTGGACACACAACAATACCAATCTACAAGCGAATGCCGCAAATGTCTATCTATCTTTGCAAAATTTTTCATCCTACTAAAAAGAAAAACAGTCAAGAGACTGCAACAGTGGTACGATATTTTCCACACGTTCGTACGCCGTGGAACAAGACTTCATATGGGACACTATTCTCAACATTTCTTACTCTTTCTTACGGTACGAAATAACGCCTCGACCAATGTTGCAAAGCGGCGCGTCGCGCAACAACGTGCAATTTTCGAGGGCGGTTCGCTGAAACAATGTTGCAAACACGTTGATAACACGTTTGCCACAATGTGCATTCGAAAATAATACGAGTTAACGATGTTACAAGCGAGAACGACGCTACGTTAAAGCGCAGTGCTTGTAATAATGTTTGCGTTCGAAATAACGCTTCTGATAATGTTGCAATCAGAAATAGAGATTCCAACAATGTTTGCGTTCAAATATAACGTTTCAAGCAATGTTGCGTTCAAAAGTAACGCGTACAACAATGTTTCGCATTCGAAATAGTGCTTCCATCGATGTTGCATTCGAGAATAGAGACTGCAACAATGTGTGCATTCAAGTTTCAAAGATGAACAGTGAAATAAAAGTATCTTGTTACTTAAAAGTCACCGTTCAACGATATAAAAGTTCTTTTCCCTGCTACTGCAACCGTGTCCCACACCTCGATCAATTTGCAACCTCAGATCACGCGGGAACAAAGGCTCCGCGCAAACAAAATGTCATTATACATTCTCAACATATTTCTCCGCCCCTATAAATAACCCCTCTATATAGATCTTTCGATTTTTGGTCGTAAGAATATACAAGAAAAATCCTTTAGAGCAGGCACGGGCAACTTTTTCTAGTTCGGGGGCCAAATTATCATTCTGTCTCCGAGTCAAGTGCCGGACCAAATTATTAAATAAAATAAATTAATATTAAATGAATTAAAACAAGTTGCTACTTCATATTTCACTTATTTATAATATAATGCTTCGGTATAAAGCTCTACATAAATTTTATAATATAACGAACGACATAACGATTTAATGTGAAGATTGAAGACAAACTTCGCTGAAATAGATTAGACCATCTTTGGGGACTCTTAGTGTCCTCGGATTAAAGATGTCTAAAGTTTGAATTCGCGGTAGTTATTGCTTGAAAATTCTTTTGAGTCAAATTGTTAAAAAATTGGTACAATGAATTCTAGTATATTTTCCCATAGTTTCTATCAATCGTATGATTTTCATTCGTAAAGACACTTTTCATCGAGAAAAAAAATTCAACAAACATTTCATTCGAGATATTTATCGTCTTTTTCTATCACTATGCCTGATCGTATCGTCGAAGTGTACTGTTAATAAAAATAAACCTTTGTTCGACAATTATAGCCATTAGGAAATTATATCAAACGTAAGATTTAATTTAACGAATGAAATCAGTGATAATTTACGGAGTTCATTTATTCGAGCAAATTTACACGAAAAAGTGTAATAATTTTAATTGAAATCTATCGTGTACTTACGTTTTACGCAAACTGTCTACATTTTAAGGCGGAAAGAGGTTGGCTAAGTTAAAGTTAACAAATTTCGCCTGTAGGCCACGGTTAATAGCGATTTAGTGCGTTTGCTTGCCACGGTATGGCCAGCTGTGTACGCACAAAGCGAAATTTAATTAAATGGGGGACGAGTCGCGCGCTCCGCGGAACGCGACCTCGTTTAATAAGTTCCGGTGTCACGACTATCTCTTCGTAACTCGACACGTTGCTATAATGAACGAGTCCTCTGCGAATTTAGGTTCGGAGGGGAAGAAAGTATCGGTGACAGTGAATTAAAACGACAATTCACCGAGGAGAAGAAAGAAACAGAAATGGCGAACTCGTCGTATATGTTTCGTTTCGAGATATTTAGAATGTTTCCTTCGGGTGTATTAAGAAATATTCTTTATTGTATAATAAAATAATATTTGTTTAGTGTATAATAAAATATTTCACAAAATACTTGCTCTTATAATACAACTCTTTTTTGTGAAAAGATCGACACAAAACAAAATAAGCGATGAAATGAAATTTTTTGAATTTTTGATTTAGTCCACTTTCATAATCACTGTCTTTAAGACGTCACCACAGACTACTTGGCAATTTTATTTATTAAATCACTATGTTCCAGCAATAAATCCAATATAACTATTTTATCTAATGATATATATTTGTTTGCTAAGATTTTAACAATATCTTATAAAAGCAATATATTTATAATGTTATATCAAAAATTAGGAATTTTCTTTACGGAAATAGTGAGCCACCTACTATCGATAAGCTTGCAAAATTCTCCACATGATTCTGACAGTGAAATAGACATTCGTCTCAGAGACGAGTGGTCTATAGTTAAGAATTAAATCCCCCATCTTGGAGAACTGAGCACACTCTGAATAGACGATTTTTCGCTCGGAAAGGGTCATTCGTTAAAGAAACTCAGCGATACGTTCAACAGAACAGAGCTAAACGGTTGATCCGTTAAACGATTGGACTCAATAGGCATTAAGATCTCGGATTCCCAAGCAAAATGCTAATTCACAGTTCGCTTCTTCGTCCACGAAATATATGCATGCGCATACACCGATCTGCAGCTCATCCACGAGCAACACTTAAGTCGACCAGCAGTTCCGGATTCGGTTGCTTGCCCAGCGAATTAACGGGATTTGCATCGCGACCCCGCCGCCCCGTTGAAACACAAACAAAATTGGTCGAATCCCCCGGCGCGATACACGCTGCTTTGCAATTACAATTATCGAGTTGAGATGGTCGTGCAGCTGGTCCAACCGTTGTTTCACCATGGCCCGAGATCGCTTCAAAGGGAAATTCTAACGACAAACGGAAACGGTATCCATTGGTTCTTGCAATTTTCACGGAAATTTTCGGGTAATCTCTTTTGAGGATTGTGTTGGATGTGAGAGTGAGCTTTGAGAGTTGTTCGTGTCATTTTGCGATTACTTTGGAAACGGAATGTATAAAGGAACGGAATAACGTTGAAGTTGTTTGTGTGAGTGTTTGAATATTTATTTGGAAATTTAGAATTTTTGAATCTTCGAATTCTTTACTTCTTCAATGTTTGAATCTTCAAATTTTCAAACCCTCAAATATTTAAATTTTCGAAGCTTCAAATTAATTCAGTCTCTGAATATTATAGACTCTTCAAATCTTTGAACATTCAAACTCATAAACCTTCAACCTTCAAATATTCAAACCTTCAACCTTGAACCTTCAAATATTAAAATTCCCGAAGCTTTAAATTAGTTGAGTCTCTGAATGTTTAAGTACTCATTCAGTCTGCAAATCTTTAAATATTTAAACTCCTAATCCTTCGAATCTCTAAATCTTTGAATGTTCAATTTTTTAAACCTTTTAATTAGCTAATCAAATTTCTATATGTGCTAAATCTTCTATGAATACTTTCTTCTTTCAACAAGATCCATCCAATGTTTCGTGCAATATATATTTTACTAACGGGCGAAATCATTTTGTTCCAGCGTCTGGGTAGCATTCGCGGCGAGGACATACCATATATCTTCGGACTGCCACTAGTAGGTGGAGGATCTTTCTTTCCAAGGAACTATTCTCGCCAGGATCAAGGCGTCGCCGAGGCGGTTCTCACGTTTTTTACGAATTTTGCGAAAACCGGGAATCCGAACGAACCGCACAAAATCGAATCGGTGGATTATGGGACGCCCAAGGAGAAGACTCGATATCGTGGCCTCATCTGGGAGCAATACGAAACTGGCACTCAACAATACCTCACAATTGGTGAGTCTTCTATTATTACACTTTTTCTTATATACTGTTTATTAACATACTTTACGCAGCATAAATTAAATGTACAAATTAATTTGTTGCTTTTTAAGTAGATAAAAGTGTTGAAGTGTTTAATTAAATAAAAGCACTTCACTTTGAAAATATTATATGTTTTACGTGAACAGTACATCAAGAAATATCTTTATTTGTCTACTGCAAAATCCTACTTTCAATTATTGTTATAACTCATAACATGAAACCTTTTAAATTACTAAATTAAATACCATTTACTATTTCAGCGATGAAACCGAAAATGAAGAGCCACTATCGCGGCCACAAAATGGCAGTTTGGTTGAATCTGATACCTCAGCTCCATCGACCTGGGGATGACGATGTCTCTATGCGCCATCATCATTTTCGAGAAAGAGGCGACCATTATTACGCAGGTTAAAAAAAGAAATAAATTTTCCCTTTCTAAAAAGAAATTAAAATTGTACTTTAAACTTAACACAAAACTTAAACTTCCTTCTACATCCATACAATTCAAGAGACAAGTTGAATAATTTAAAAAAAAATTTCCAGGACCAGTTCGAGACGAGTGGTACACTCCCCTGCCTCTTTTAGGGACAACAAAGACCAGTGCCTCTTCAACAACAGCGTGCAGTACTTCCACAGGCGACGAAATTATCGCTGAGGACATCACTCCCATCCTAGAGGACTCAGAGGACGACGCTGAACTGTTGCAAAGACTAGCCTCCCGCCATTACTATAGTACTACCACAGCCTTAGCAATCACTGTAGGAGTCGGTTGTATCCTACTAGTTCTCAACATGTTAATATTCGCTGGTATCTACTATCAAAGAGACAGGGACAAAAAGAGAGCAGCGATGGACTGTACTCCAAATGGACAAGAGTCTCTTCCAATGACCACCATGTCATCTATGAAGGCTCCAGAGAGTCCAAGATCAGCTCAAGAACCTCCACCTTCGTATACCACCCTTGCAAGAAGTCCCTCTATCCAGGAACACCAACAGATTCCTCAGGATCAATCGACAGATGTAGACGAACAGCCTAAAAGTGAACAGAAATCTGGCCACGGGACCAGCAATGCTATCCATAAAGATCCCATTCCACCAAAGCCACCCACGAGGACAACCAGCTCTCTGAGCACCAGCAGTGGTACCAACACTATCAAGAAACGTGTGCAAATACAGGAAATATCTGTATAGCATTAGGGGTTGCCCCAAGAGGGCAACATGAAGACTAAGAAGGTGACTTTCGTGGACTTTGAGGCAACTGGTGAGTCCAAGTTCTGAGAGATTTGTCCAGATGTGGATTAACAGGTGACTGATCTAGATGTTTAACTCTGGTTGGCTGATGAAATTGTAATGGAATATTAGTGAGGAATGGAGACTTTCATGCTTCTTTCAACAGTCATTGAGATAAACTTTAAAAAACAGTGGATTTTAAAGCAATGTTCAATTGTCTGTTAAATATTCTCTAAATATTCTGACTTGTAAACAGCCAGATAACTGCCATATGTCATTAAAAAGAGAAAGGTGCTTTAAAAGAGGACTTCAAAGACTATAAGTGTTCCTCAATTGTGCACAAAAGTCTTTATGAGAATTCTGTGATGCACTTCCTTCATGGAATATTATCAAAGCCATGTGTTGCAGGACAATTCTTGGCGAATTGATTGAAACTTGCTATGTGGCTTTATTCCATAAAACGCTTAATTAATGACAACAAGGACTATATGGTTAACTAACAAGGGACATTGTGTTTAGATGGCCAGTATTGATTTTGTTATCCTCTAAATATATTGTTAAATTACTAACTTTTAACAGATACATATTTTTCTTTTGTTTGTGGTTAATTTCCAAGTTGGAGAGTAAAATTTCTAAGAGGTTTAAGAATGACAACTTTTGATTAATTTGATATGTGAAATTATACACAGGTAATCAACAAACGCGTATCTTTTAAACTTTAGTACTTAAGAATATATTTCAAGAAAAATAAAACTGGTATAAAAATTCGTGAGTGAGTACTGTAACCGTCTCACAATCAGTGTTCTTTCAAAAAGTGTTCTTCTCATAGCCGGAATCCAAAATGAAGTAGTGCAATGGTCATGTGATTAGGGTAACTTCCGGTATAACCGAAAAGTTAGGCACACAAAAGATTCCTACTTCCGTTTGCGCGTGCAACTTCGTGTCTTTTGTAATTACAACCGTTGAAAGTCGTGCACAAATCCGCACAGATAATCAATTAGGTAACGTCTATGTAACACAATTAGAGAATTGTACGAAAAGAAATATGGTCGTGAAAGTAATTTCTAAAGTTGAAACGACAATGTTTCTACTTCGTAGTATCCTGTGAACGTAATGATCGATATGATTCTCTTAAAGCAGGAGTAAAATTTACAGATGGAACACTACAGTGCTTTTATTAATTGTAAAGCATTAATATGTTAAACTTATTGAAAAATTTTAGAAATTATATTTACTTTAGTTGTTTTAAAATACTCCCGTAATTTTTCCATATATCCAAAATTTTATTTATTTCTCATATTATTGTATTTTAATCCAGCTTGTATCTTTTTCTAAATAATGATTTTCTCAGTAAGTGATCTGGTTGGAGATAATAAAAGGTACTCCGTCAATTTTGCGTTACCTTCCCATTATCTCGATGTAATCGTTCAATAATGAAGAAATTTAAAAAAAAAAAAAAAAACTGAAAAATGTATATTTACGCACTCAATATCGAAAAGACCAGTGCTCTAGTGTTCGTATTAAAAACTTTCCGCGAATGCTGTATGCAAATTCGAGGTTAAAGTCAACAATAATGGCGAACGAAAATTGCACATTCGATAGTCGAACTCGAACAGAACGCGCACAGCACTTGCGGAAAATATCGACAGCTATCTGGTCGTAATATGTGCTCAAAACGTAATCATAAAGTGGAACACGATTTCCTTCAAATTAAATAATACCTAGATCTCCTCTTCGACCAAGTAATCTAAGGCGAGGTTACGCCCGCGCTTATGCGAATATCATTCATCTTTGTAGGATTTTTCAAGCTGAATCTGTCATTTCATATTTAAAAATTATCAGAGAAAAATTGGACTTACTAAGCTCAATGTAAATTATAGTATTGAAAAAAGTTTCTTTATTTTCTGTTGAAATTTTCCTATGAAAGTCTCCTTATTTTTAATTTCAAAGGTACTATAGATTATAAACTTTTCTTCCTTATTTTCTAATTCTTAAAAAAAAACACTCCCTGACAAATTTTATAATCCAGACTGATTATCAAGACATATTAACGTATAATACAATTAAAACTGTTCTGCTAAGAGACAAGTTTTCCTTCAATGAAGGGAATATGTCATGAGCTTCAACAGACACGACACTTGAATCGCCATGTAAAAAAGGTAACGCCTGTTTAATATAGTCGACTTCATTTAATCGATTGTACGCATTTTCCGAGGCACATGAAGTAACGAAAGCGTATCGATACGAATAAGGACATAATGTTGTACTTTAGGTAGCAATCATACTATGCACGGTGTCGCGTAACTGTACTATCGATTTCGGTCATTTTCAATACACCGTTACATGAAAAAAAAATAAAATAAAAACAAAACAAAAAAAAACACTCGTCAGGTATTGTTCGCGAATGGTTCGAATCGCCAACATTATGACTGTCCGTTAATTGTGTGAACGGAATTATCGAACACATAACAGTGAAATTTAAGTAGTAGAGTAGTCGAACCACCTTTGTAAATTTCACTGTAAAACAATAAAACGCTGATTTCTAAATACATTTTCATCTCTTCTTTCTACGGTCTTCCGTATTTTAAGGTTAAGTATCTTATACGTACGTATGGGACTTGTGAAATGATGTACAATTTACAAATATAAACAGTGTTGTACTTTTATCTTTTAAATAATACACACTGCTCAAGCATCACAAAAAATACACGCGTAAAGTAGGTGTCTACTTTGAATACGTAGCAGTGTAACATCTATCTTTCATGTTTTATACATAGGTGTCCGTATAATAAAAATATGATTAATATACATGTATAGTGGAGTAAGTATAGAACATTTTTGACTCTTTAAAGTTAAATAACAATACTAAGTTAGTCGACAGTCGGTTTTTTAGCAGACACCGAATCGTTGCTTTCGCTGTTACGTCTTTTCCTTTGGCCACGTTGTGCATTACGGCCTACAAAATAATTGTCACAAACTCAATATACGTTGCATTTTAACTGCATGTGAAATTTGTAACTATAGTACATTCAGAATATTTGAGATGTTTAACTCAGCGAGATCCAAAACTGATCTCTCGGTATTAGCATGGCATAGCATCATTATGAAAACGACAATAATGTGAAAAAAATTGTTTGGAGTTATTTACTATGTACTGACCTTTCTTCCCTTTCTTTCCTTTAGTATACTTTTGCCTAACATTTGTCATTTCTTCTTTCGCTTTCGCGAGATATTTCTCTTCTTCTTCACCTTCAAGGATACGACAAGTAACTTCTTTATCGCAAATTAATACCTTTTATCAGAATACAAAAATATAGATTGGTAAAACAAGCCAATATTGAAGATTAAGAGTGTATATAAAACAGATAAAAATATTTACTTTGCTATCTTTCATTTTATCAACCACTGCTTTTGCAGAATTTTCTCCCTGCAAACGAATCCATCCTTCCTTATCGCCTATTTTGAAATCAACAAATGCAATACTGGCATCTAATTCTCCTAAACGCTCTTTGATATCTTCCCTTGTACATTTCTCAGGTGCATCAGTAAAGTGGATCACGCAACCTTTAGGTAATGAAGAATCCTTTTCACTTTCATCATCTTCACCGCTCTCATCGTTTTTCTCTTTTGCCTAAGAACAATGAAAAATTCATACAATTTATTCAATTACTATAATAAATATAATAAATAATTGTCAACCTATCAAATAGCTACTTACTCACTGATTTCGATGCTCTTGAAATATGTTATCAAGGTCATTCTGAACTTTTTCCTATACATATAACGGGTGCTCGGTCTTAGTTTTACTTTTACATATTTTTGTGTATAACTTCAACAGTAAGCCCGAGCACCCATTATATGTATAGGAAAAAGTTCTTCAGAATAATGACCTTGACAACATATTTCAAGGGCATCGAAATCAGTGAAACGATAGCTATTCGACAGGTTCACCTAAGTAATTTTATTTATGCTAACAGATTCACTCTTCTTTGCTTTCATTTCTGATCTCTTTTGCCTTCTGTCTTCTTTTTCCTTTGCCTTCTCCAAACTGTAGTCAGCTCTATAATTCCAAAGAATTAATTTGAGCATATAAATCCAAGAGAACTTTTATGAGCAGCATATAATCTTATCAACTTACGACCACTTCTTTATCAGTTCAGTGTCTCCATATTTTACAGATTCCCTAGCCATAAAAGCTTTTGCATCCTCAAGAGTTTTAAACTGTACAAATATAGACCCTTTGAACTGCAGCTTTTTGTCTTTATCCTGATACTTCCTCATCTAGCAAACAAGAAAATAGTCTGAAAATCTAAACATTTTTCCACCAATTTTTTCCAAGCTTATCTGAATATTCCATTTCCATTAAACAAAAGTCAAATACTTACAATGATATTTTCAAATGGCTCATATGCACTGAAAAATGCTTTGAGTTTCTCAATGTTAATGTCCTTTAAAGGGAATCCCTTTATATAAGCTGTTCTAGCTTCCTGTGCCTTTCTATATTCTTCATTATACACTGGCAAAGGATGATTTGGAGAACGACGAATTTTTTTCTTGTCTTCAGATATTTCCATAAATTCACTGGATTCTATGGCCTTTAATATAACATCAATATCTTTACTTATAGAAGTCAACATTTTGAAATTTAACATAACAGACATTGGAACCCATCCATTGTCCAACTTGGTTTGTTCAATAAGGAATTTATCCCTTTGCATGTTCACATCTCCAAAATAAAACTGCAAATATGGAAATTTTTATTAATCAAGTTACATTATTGTTGCTAGTGCTATTGGAAGTTACAAACTTAAATATTTAATAGTATTTCTGTAAGAAGCTATATATATACATATCATATCATGAACTATACAAGAATGACCGTTCTATTTTAATTGTTGGTTACGTAGTAGAATAATACCTCGACTTGATTTTTTATTTTTTCCAACAGTTCACTAGATGGTTCTTTAGATGTTTCTTTGGCGGCACTTTCTTCGACCTTACAAACCGGCTTCTCATTTTTAACCTCATCGATAGCAGCGTCATTTGTTACAGGTTCAACTTTAATCTCTTCTTGACCATTCTCCATTTTTAGTGCTTTTTACTTGACACGTGTTTCCGTAAAATATGTATTTTAAAAACTTTTTATAACGTAAAAAGGATTCGGTTCGTTATGAAAATTGCACTCAAAACAGCATGACGCACACGTGCCCTTGCTTTTTCAGGAAACGGAAGTGAGTTGTTCCTAACGAAAACGATAATTTTACTATATGAAATTTGAAAATGGCCGTGTAAACATGCATTAGTTATATATAATCCAGCAAATTAATACAGAATAAAATTGTTTTCTTTTCATTATATTTATCTTCAATGAAAATAACATATAAAATACACTTAATAATCATATAGATGATATAATAAATAAAGCAAATAATTTTAAGAAACAGGTATTAAATATTACATTATATTTTTATTATTTAACAAAT
>NW_017100290.1:187758-192978 GCF_001263275.1 Habropoda laboriosa | reverse complement strand
TATATATCTTGATATGTATCCATTACAAGAGAGGAACTTTATCTTCTGAAAATTGAAAGAATATAGCATATATTATTATGGACTGCATATCCCTAATTGTAATAAAATACATATGTAAATAATTAACAAATCTATTTATTTACGTGCATAAAATAATGAAATATATTTAAATTTAATGTATAATAATTTTAGCTGCTAATGTTGGTAAGTATGCAGAGGTAGAAGAATGCAGCGAAGTTGGCTGCTTCTTCGAATATTACGCTCCCTTCCGGTTCGCTCTTTTAGGGTGACTGAGCCTTATTTAGTTTAGCTGCAATTAAATCTTTCTCCATCTTCAAATATGAAGGTCTACAAGGATATTTTCACTGGTATGTAAATTTAGAATATCCTTAAATAACATGTACAATTAATATTTTTCTAATTTTTTGTTATATTAGGAAATAAAATATGCTTAGTCAGAGACGATTTTACAGTGACGTTTCTATCATGCGGACCGAAACTTCGACAGTAATAACTATAAAATATCACATCACTATAATTTTAATAGTTTAAACGCATAAAAATATATGCATATCTTATAGTATTATAGAAGTGCTGCACTGTTTAAATATTTATTATTTTAGTTTATAACCTCTCCATATGTTCGAAATGACTCTTTAGCAATAATGAAATAAATAAACACTTATTTATAGAAATTAAGACAAACAATGTGAACTAAACTAAAATACTATCCCAACACCGAAAATTTACAATCCCAGAATACCGGTTTATAGAAATTAAAAATGTTTAATCATAAATTAAACAATTTATCAAAATTTGATTTAAAGTTTACGAGGTTAAATTCTAAAACAAATTATGGAATTACATACTTCATTTTACAGCTTTAAAATTTATTATTTAACTTAATTATTTTATTATAGGTGATGAGATGTTCTCAGACAGCTACAAAATAAAATTGGTGGATGATGTTCTGTATGAAGTATATGGCAAGGTACATATGTATATTATTTTAAAATTATATGAAAATAATACATTTCAAGATTTTAGTATTGGAAGTCTGAGTGATATTTCCTTTTTTATCATTAGCTGATCACTCGTAAATCAGGTGACATCGATATTGCTGGATTTAATCCACTTGCTGATGAACCTTCTGAAACAACAGAAGAAGTAGTGCAGAGTGGTGTTGATGTAGTAATGAATCATAGGCTTCAAGAAACTTTTATATTTGCAGACAAAAAACAGTATACCTCATATTTGAAGAATTATATGAAAAGGTAAATATTTAATTTTTTTTTAAAATACTATCACAGAATAATTTTACTAATTATCATATTTTTATCAGTCTAGTAGCAAAGTTGGAAGAGACCTCTCCTGATCAAGTGGAAGTATTCAAAACAAACACCAATAAAGTAATGAAAGACATATTAAGTCGTTTTAAGGACCTGCAATTTTTCACCGGCGAATCTATGGATGTTGATGGCATTATTGCATTAATGGAGTACCGTGACATTGATGGTGAATCTGTGCCTGTACTTATGTTTTTCAAGCATGGTCTTGAAGAACAAAAGTTCTAAATAATTTTAGGTATTCAAGAAACTGTAGAAAAAATATTGTGAGTTTTATATTTGTTATTTGCATGCCAATTGTAGTACTGTTTGATAGTATAGCATGTTAATTAATAATATACAAACACAAAATTAAATATGTACATGTAAATTCATGCCTTGTACTTAGATTACTTGTATTAGGCATTGCACAATCATGTAAGATAAAGTTGGTAACTAGATTCCCGCTTTGATACGCTTTTTCGACATAGCGGCTATTGTATCGCCAGACACTCTAACAAAATATTTAATTATTAAACACATTAATGAATTACATGACAAAAGTAAATTTAATTTATTTTTGTACGTTTTTTCAGATAAACTCGAATCAAGACTGTACACATACTAAAAAATGGTGAAATTTAGTTAAAGAAAAACACGATTTTACTTCCAAACTCATTTTACGATGGAATTAACTTATTGGTTTAAACAATTGATGACAGTATCAGAAAAAAGAAAAAAAAAAATGATAAATGTACATACAGTGCAACTGAAGGGAAAAATATAAGGCACATTATCCCTTCAACGTATCATCTGTGTCTGATTTCGCTGTGGTGTTTGTAATATTATTTTCTATTATTTTTTTTTTAATCAACGTTTATTGGCGTATTTAATTTATGATTCGAAAAATGGAAGATGGAGAAAGAAGTCTGCAGCGATGGAAATATCAAAATATATATCTAATTATTGTTAACATCAAGAATGTCCGTGAATAACAATTACGTCTGAAACATACTCTGTATAATGCCCATCACGAATAAAAATGTTTTCATAAGTATTGCTCGTGATTTATCTTTTTATTAGGAATTATTTCTGTCATTTATAAATTATATCAGTTTTTATACTGATAGTATTATGAACGATTGTTCAAACTTTATAAAAATGGGTGCATAATAAATCAAACAAATATTTCGCTTCATAAAAATATTATATTTAGATAAGTCAGAATAGACGATTTATCTCTTGGCGCAAGACCGTACATTATATTTCTTTACTCAAGGATTGTTATTAGCCATATTATTTTGCAAGTACATTCATAATATGACTTGTTCGCATCTTTTCCACTAACAACCTCGCTCTGTCACTGTCACATTCTCTCTTACATTCTTTCTTTTCTATGTTTATATAATTTATATATCCATCATCATTATCATCGTCATCATCATCATTACGCATCCTTTTGTGAATATATTACTCTTATTCGTTATAAAACAGTTACCAATCCAATGTAGAATTCTTCACATTCCAATACGTTTTTATGTGCCATTACCTGAAACAGTGTTATGTTTACACATACAAAAGCGTATCTTAATAATGTAGTAATAATTCATATGTATGCACGTATGTACACAATCGTAAACGTATACATATAGATATACATACGTTTAGTAAACAAAAGTTTAGCAGATACGCGAATTAATCATCGCTTTAACAAGTTGAAAAACGATGGCTACAGCTTAAAGACAGTAAATTGAACTGCAAAGATATACGTACATGCATGTTGCACATGGTGTACAAACAAAATATGCAACATTATGTACATACGTGTTCGCGTTCGTATATGCACATAAAGACATTGCTTTAATTATCGAGCACAACCATAGTGTTATTTAATTACTAAGCGATAAGATGAATTAGTATCAATTTCAAACAACACATTGAAAACAACATGAAACAATTTAACATCCCCGATTTTGATACTGTAAATTGCTTTATCGATATACGAAATAAAATTGATATTCACAAATACCTTTAAGCTGTTAATACAATAATTATCTGAAATGGAATATCACGTTAGAGAGCTATTGATATATTAATTTATGATTTCTGTGTTTTCGAATATTGATCATAAACTTCCTGTCTATTAAAATTCTTAAAATTACAAGTCTTGCGCAATGGTGATTCATTGATTTACAATCAAAATTATAAAAATCTACTCAATAAAATGGTACAACAATTTCGTAAGACTTCTTCTTTTTCAACGTGAAGGAAGAAAGATGAAACATGGAATATTGGGCCATGCTAATATTCCAAAAAATAGTTAATTGTAATGGCAGTCGTGTGAGTTAATTTGTTATTAATATATATATATAGCATTCATTGATACATAAAAGTTTATGACATTTATACACACAGAAGGATTTCTTTTTTTTTCTTTTAGTACTCTGGCTTTTTAGCTTAGTTCATCAAAGGTACAGTATTTAGTAGGACAATTGCTACTGTTTTAAGTGGGATGTACCTTACACATTCGGTAAGGTTAAACAATTATTTTTATTCGTTATTACTATTAATATTAAACTTATTTGTACTGATCTATATAGAATGGGTGCGTGGAATCTTTTCAGTACTACCATGGAACTACAATTGAATATCATAAAAATTTCAATGCAATAATAACATTCTTCCCCGTTTTAGTACACGAAAAATATAAAAGTATAAAATATAGACCATGGCTGCGTACTATTACATATCTAAACAATTAGACACATATATATAATGTAGAATTTTGTAAGTACCAAATGAGAACGAAAAATATATATTTGTGTAAAGTAAAATTTCTCTCCCTCGTTTACTTTAATGCACTTGATTGTACAGAAAGTTTACAACGCACCGCATTCTTTCATTCTAGGACACTGTTACTAAGTAAAACGTTACTACATACAATTTGAGCATCGTACCATTTCTATGATAGTTCAAAGAAATATGGCAAAAGCATTAAGTTTACATTGATTACAATCGTGTACACAATTCAGTTCTCGTAATATCGCTCCATTCTAGAAGCATGCTGTTATTTAATAAAATTTGTTTTTTTTCCTTTCTTTTAAATACATTAAAAAATTCATACTCTTGAATCCTCTTACCTTAAATATGTCTGATCATAGGACATTTTAATTTCTGCCATTATCTTTGTGACTCTACTGACCACTACTGAGGTTCTCAATTATTATTTGCGAAAGAGTTCTGTTTATATATTCATATATTATTATGTATGTATAGATATCATCATTTTAACATTTATATATTTATATGAAACTTCATTCACCGTATTGAGGAATTAGATGAGGTGACCGCAAAATGCGTTTCATTCAGAGGTAATTTTGGTCGAGATGTATATTTTCAGTATGAATGTAAAGAAAGAGAACATCATCCTGAAGAAAACACCAAGGAAATTGACATTACAAAATGGTAATACAATTCTCCTATTATCCTATATAAAACATATATAAATTACGTTATTTGGCTTGAATTTGCTTCAGAAATCATTTAGAATGGTTGAAATTGGATCGAGTAACTATTGAAAGTTTATCCTGCGTTTCAGTGTTGTCGCACGAGAGTAATATATAGAAAACAATAATATATACCAGGCGTCTGAAATGAATAGCAACTCCAGTAATGTTACAAAAAAAATCGGGAATTTAATAATGTTTTTTTTCTCATGGTATGCATAACATTAAAAACTCTCATCAAATAGATAACAATAACCAACAACTAACAATCGTAAGCATTCACGCAAAAATAGAAATATGTTTAATAATATTTCAATATTATCATAATTTATATTATCGAAGTAAGTATGATCATTCCTTACGATTTCTAGGGTACTATAGTAATTTTT
>NW_017100290.1:184912-187667 GCF_001263275.1 Habropoda laboriosa | reverse complement strand
ATAACAAATCCTTCGAAATATCTTACAAAAGAAATATAAATAAATTTTCTTCTTTATAAAATCTTGGAGTAATGCACGAAGATTACCTCAACAGATCATAAAATATATATTCTTTTTTAATTTTCCCTAAACTTATTGATAAAGCACGAATATTAAAAAATATATAAAATTTGGAATTTTTATTGCCACGAATTCAGATCAATGATTCTTTTCATTAAAATACAATAATCACAATTGAAATTTCCTCTATCCACCTAAATAGTAAGTCAATAGCCTTTTCAAAGTCTAAAATGTAGAATATAGAATACATACATTCTGTACTTAAAGTCCTATTATTTTCTTACATCCTTCAGCTCAAATCATAAAAAGAGTTCTGTAAATTACTAACAACGACGGTAAGGTTTCTATCTTAGTTCTGTCCTTGATCAGTTAATTCTTACACTTCTAGGTTTAAAGGATAAACCAATACATTGCAAGCATCGTATCTCTCCAAAATGTTCTTTTTTTCTGTTTAAGAGCTTTCACAACGGATTGAATTGAAGGGAAAATTAAAAACTTTGTATTAGATAGAGAACTATCATGATACTACCAAATTACACGTGATACTCGCTATTATACATATCGCAAAATTACTATCAGACACAAACAAGATGGATAAACTAACTATTGGTACATAAACTATGTAAAGGTTCCCAGGCAATTCGCAGTGTACCAAAAGTAAAAATCGCTCTTAATAAGAAAATTTCCATTTTTTCATATGCCAGTTTTTCTTTCGACAGTGCAATACGTATCAAGAATTCTTGATATCTCCAATGTAAACATCGTTTTCTTCATTTACTCGCCATTCTCTAACAGTATGTATTACGGTTTCAGTATTTTTTCTTTTTTACAGACAAGCTGTATGTGTGTGTGTATGTGTGTGTGTATATATATATACATATATACAGATATATATGGCATTTGGTCATTGGGTTCTTGGAAAAAAAAACCCAGCCCAGGGTATTTACAAGTTTCCGACGAACTGTTGCGAAAGAGAGGCTGCATTTTTCGTGTCCGAATTTGTGACAAGATTATTGTTTTTGTGAGGACAGTGAGAGAAAGATAATGAGATTACGCTTAAAGGCAAGTATGTGCATTGACAAGTGTCGAGGGGTGTTTGTTGGCGGTAACAGACGCTCTAGCGCTCCGTCAATGGAGGGAGTCAATTTAGATCTCGCTACCGCGATAGCGGGTGCGCGTGCGGCGGCCCGAACAGTGAACTGACCCACCCGGTTTTGTTGGCGCTGAGAAAGAGGATCGTCGAGGGGACGGGCCGCGGAACGACGGATCACCAACGAAGGGAAAAGCGCGAAGCCTCGGCTCGATAAGGCTTGAGGATGCGAGCGAAGAAGCGACTAGTGTGTATCAGTCGGCTGAGGGTAGCACACAGATAGAGGACAGGCTCGGAAGAGAGCTCAGATCAGGTTCCCTTTTTCTATGGCAATCTTGAGATGTTTATAGACAGAATAAGGTTTAGTGCAGAAAGGGAAACTGAGAGGGAGAGAAACGCTAGGTTACTCGAGGGTGGTGTGAATGTAGGCTAGTTGAGGGCAGCTGCGGAGGCCCACAATCAGGAGATGCATGCATTAAATGCTTATGGCTGATATTCCATCGTCATCATTAAGGAGATCAATCAGTGAAGAATCGCAATTTTTGTCAGAGACCTCACACTGACTCGCTCGATGTTGATAGAGGGAATAACGTAGCGGGAAATAAACAGGTTCTGGGACTCAACTACGATAAAGCAGTCCCGTTCGAGTGCGGAAGGGTTTTTGGCACAGAGGTGGAAAGAGTCGGCTGCAAAGGGTCTATTGTACCCGCGGGAACGGTGTTGACGCAATGTGATTTCTGCCTAGTGCTTTGAATGCCAAAAAAGCGCGGATAAACGACGGAGTAACTTGACTCTCTTAACCTTCCGTCGGACGCGCACCCATTTCTGAAACGCCATCTGGCGCACTGGATCTTAGAGATCGGCCTTCAAGAGGTCTTTTACCAACTGGAAAGTAACTAACCATAGGAATAATAGAAGAACATGAGTGTAAACAAAAAAAGAAAAAGACATCAACATTTTGAGCACATTTGCACATTCTTGCGTAACGCATCGCGTCTATATATACAGATGAATTATGGTTGTGCCTGATCAGGTGCGCCCGACGGAGGATTAATAGAAATAGATAAAACTAGATAGAATCGGAATATATAGAACGGATAGAAATAGATCAAAACCAGAGTTTTTTAAAAACAGTTAGTTGACCTTTCCTTGTACCTTGAGTTTATAAGATTATCATGGCTTTAGCGAGACAACTTATCCAGGCCAAGAGTTGTGGTGTGCCTGGCATAGTGGCAAATTTTTCCAGCATAGTATCGGCGTCCAAAGAGCCATGCTTCTCATTATGCCTGTGCCATTAGGAGATGTTTTAAGTTTAAAGCATATAGGAGACTCTGATGCTCTTGTGATTTGGTTTTCCCGACCTTTAATAGCAGGTACCATTGCCCTAAGATGGGCCAGAAATGAGGGTATCACAGATGAAAACCATATCCTTGCTAGAACATATGGCGAGTTAGTTGCCACGTATGCTATCGAGTTGAAGTCCTCTTTTGAAGATAGAAATTTGAGTAGTCTCTTTATTACGATTCCTGCGCCTTCATTCCCCATCAATTAATGAGTTACCAGCTCTCACAGCAGGCATGGACAGGTTTGAGCAACATACGGCAC
>NW_017100290.1:158766-184883 GCF_001263275.1 Habropoda laboriosa | reverse complement strand
CAGTCTAAGAGGACAGCCAGATCATTAGCTGCAGGAGCAGTTTTAGGCAGCTCTTGGGGACGTTGTAAATGAACATATCTGCAAATACTTCGCACAGATGTATCCCAAGGGAGACCTTGGTTGGGATGTGGTATATAGACAACTGGTGGCATGATGGAATCAGCTAACCAACCAAGTTGTTATGCCGCTAACATGGATAATAGAACAATCAGCCAATACCAACGTAACAAGTTTAACAACCATTGCAGATGTGGTGTCGAAGTAAATAAGCCAGCAGTACAACTCAGGAAATATGCAGACTTAGCTTACTTATGCATTTACATAAAAAATGAGTTGGCTAAGGATGCCGGATTCGCGGGGTATGGTGGGCAGACAAACTCAACGTGTGCCGAGAGCGATGTAACATTACGCTTACTAGCTACGGGCATCCGGTGATTATCATCAGAGATTTTTATGCGTGTAGAAGATTTAAGAGGCCATTACACGTGTCAACGGGCTAAAAACAATCATATGGTTCGGGTCATCGGAGGAGATACATTCGAGTACCCAACCCTTCCGCTTCCAGGAGGCCCTGGCCAAGCCATTAGGGTGGTGAAGTAGCAATAGCAAAGAACACGGAGGACAGACCAGGCTCTGCAGCAGCTGAAGTTGCTCAAACAATGGAAAATGACGTAGAAGCACGAGCAGGTTGGGCCAGAGCTGCCAGGAATCTGCCTGTTGGGGCGCGAATAGTAACGTATGAAGAGATGAAGCGAACAGTAACAGAACGCGCAAAGGCATTTTCTAGCATTATGAAAATTGTAGCTGCTGATGCTATTCAGTAGACGTTGCCTATGATACCATATACTACTGTGATACCGCCAAGTTGAAAGAGGCAGATCGATGCGGCTTTTGTAGCTGATTTTGAAAAATGTAATGTAATACCACCTGTGGAGTGTACAGAAGCGATAGAGCATCCGATCCTTGTTTCTCACAATCTACAGTTAAACTCTCAAACTATTGTTACAACGCCTCGTTTGTCTGTAAACTTAATAGGGGGCGGTGCAGGCACTGCAGGTCCAGCAACACTTGTAGGTAGAGCAGGAGAGCCTCCACCTCCTCCAGGTCCTGACCACGAAGGGACGCTCGAGTGGATGATCGAGTTCCAAGGCAGGATCGTCGCGATGGACGTGTAATTCTTTAAGAGCTTACTTTCTGATTTTCCGCTTTGACTTAAATTCGTATTCTTTTTACTATTCTATATTATGTCATGTAACTCTGTGTTTGGTCCTTCATACACTCTTATTGCACAACTGTATTTTTTCCAATAATATTATAGATGATCTGTAATAATGTTGTCTACACACAGGCAGCACTTGTTTCAACATTCCAAATTCAGGATTCAATATTGAGGTTGGGGTATTGGGGGAACATGGCGACGATGGCAGTGGCCACCGGGTATGTCGCTTTCGATACTTATAATGAGGAAGACACCGGGCAGGTCATGGTGAAAATGAGAAATGGTGGTTTGGACCGGTCGATGAGGGCACGGTACTTGCGTAAGAGCTTCGAACATTGGAAACGCGCGGTGAGACAAAGCAATAGGATTGCCTTCCCGCGGGTGGATGTATTGGCAGGCCGATATTGGGCGGACTTGATTGCAAAAGCTGGGGCGGGGACGGGAACGACGACTCGGTGGTGCATAGAGAGTTTCCTAACATTGCTTGAAGGTTACTCATGGGATGTTAACTGGAGAGTAGGCCTGAATGGGAGTACGTTAATGGGGTTGCGGACGCCGTCGTTGTGGTGGAGGTCAATTATAAATACCGAATGGTCAGATTTCTGCCTAGGCGGAACGGGTCTCCCGGCCAACGACCAGTATAGCTACGACGATACTGCTGAAAGATGGACATTCAGCAGCTGGTCCCAATTTGGCCAGGGTGAAGACGACCCTCCCTAGAGATGTGCTTAATACGTTTAGACTTGTATAGGATTGGGGATTGAAATATCAGTCTCACCTGAGGTACGACAGGATGGATAGACTGGCATGGGCTGTTGACTATACCTATACATATATATACATATATGTATACATGTGTATACACACACAGACACACACACACAACACACACACATATATAAAAGAACACTATTATAATATATTTAATTAATAATGAATTAGTAAGTTCCATCTCTTTTCATCTATACTCTAAAATACAAAACAATAAATTATCGTATAGTGCACACGTGTAAAACGCTTCCGTTTTATGCAAATATGTATAATAATAATAATAAATCTAGATGCGATCGTGGCTCTTCCAAGTGACGATCCGAATCGAGGCAGCGTTGGAATGTAAAAATACCCGACAACTTATTATGCTTATTATGGATTGCGCCCATGTCGACGTACCGTGTCCAATACATTCGGAGGAGATCGTCAGAGAATCGTGCATCTGTACAACTATAATATTTTGAAAGACTCGTGAAGCAGAGAAACTGACTCGTCAACGGTGAGGGGAGTGGGGAAAGGAGCAAAAAAAAAAAAAAAAAAAAAAACACGAAAAAACAGCGTCTTAGGAACTTCCATGTGGCTGTAGGGAGATAGTGCACGGTTCAACGTGGGCGCAATCGTGGCCCGTGCAAATCGAATATCGGCAATATCCTGTAGGAAATCGTCGCACACGTGGGAACTTTGCTCGGACATACGATATAATTATGACACGACACGACACGATGCGTGTCACAGACTAAAGAAAGCACAGAGAGAGAGATCGCACACTGAAACGCAGCAGCGACTTCCACAAATAGAAAATTCGTTGAACTAACTTGGAGAGGTCGCTGCGGCGGCCATCTTGTTCTCTGCGAGTGTATCGTTGCGACTTCCGACATGCTCTCGATACGAATCGAAGAAAAGGACGGACCGCCTTCATACCAGCTTATTTTGTGCGGTCCGAGTAGAACGCCAAAGTGTTTTAAAATGTCTAACAGCATTATGAATAAAGAAGAAAAGGAGATGGTTGAATCCGGTAGAGATACCGTGAAGAAATCATTCTCTGCTAAGCGAAGGTCAGGAAGAGCTGCGCGAAGCAAGACAACCACCGATTTCAGAGTCCGAGTCGGATCAAAACAGCTTCAGGAGAGCAAGCGACGCGAACTGTTGCTTGATGATGACTGCGAAGAGTTGCGTAAAGCACTCGAACAAATGCATGTAACCGTTCAGGAAACGGGTGTTCCTCTACCAGTTGCAACAGGAGGTGTCGGGTTCTGTACGTCTATTGAATATTCCAGAATGACAACTACTTGGAACCTCACCGCCATCTGAGAGATCTGCACCATTCATCAGGTCTATCGCGTTAATCTGTACCTATTCTTGTACAGGGTTTACATCGCTCGATACTCCCACTTTGGAATTCAGTCCTACCCAGCCTCCGCTCCTTTCCTGTTGTCTGAGAAGGTTCGACAAGTCCTTGCTGTCCGATTCCAGTTGCCACTGCCACCTTGTTGCGAGCGATTGGTCGCATTGATTATATGTGATGAAGAAGAGAAACGTAAGTAAATTCCACCTCGGTCTACACACGTGAGAATACCTTTTTTTCCATTATTCGTTCTTTTTTTTTTTTATCGTGGGAGGCATATATCATTAGAGTTTACCGACGAGAGAATTTCTTTCTTTACACACATATCTTCATAGCTGTTTCTTTCTTGTTTTGATATATTATATATCTATCTATATATATATCTATATATTTTTTTTTCTTTTGTTGTTCTTTTTCGTTCATAGATCGGTGTGCCCCAGAACGCGGCACACCTTTTGCTCCTAAGGATCTGACCGCGACTCGAGCATCTCCACGAGGAAGTCGTCGATCGGCACGTCGCCGATCATTTTGAAGAAGAACAGGTACTCCAGACATTTCAGCCCGATCGACCGAATGGCCGGCAGACGTAACAGTAGTTTCGCGAATCTACCAGCGTCGTCGGGCCAGGCCACGCGACAATAGCCCTCCAGGGCTGCGTAGATCTTCTCGCGGAGCAGCGTCACCTCCTGGATGGATTTCAGTCCTCGGACCTCAGGGTTGAAGAGTATGATGGATCTGTTTATGATCAACCACACGATAGAGAAATGACAAAATCAATGTAGAAAGGGGGAGTCGAGTTCAAAATTAATGTTTTCAATTAACCACGCGATCACTTTTAACCCTTTAAGTGCTGAATACTCCCTGCCGAAGCTCTCCGTAATACTTTTTTGCTAGTGTGAACGCTGTTCACACAATAAGTTATTACTGTGATTCTTTTACACCAAGTTAAATAATGAAAGAACGGGTGGTCCGCGGAACATATTTATCTCATATAAGGATAATTGTAACTGTGCTACACGGGATATCGAAAAAATCGACAAACGCATATACGCGCCCATAGTCTACACCGATAGTTTTCGCCGGACGCATATATGCATCCATAGCACTCAAAGGGTTAACGAGGATTAAACTTATTTGAAACGATACACACGTTAAAATACACTTATCTTTGTGAAAAAATTTAATCAGACGAAGAAAGAAAATTGTTTCCAATTTAATTTGTATTCAAATGGTTCATTTCTTTCTCAAGGTCACATTCTCCATTATAAAAAATAACGATAAGCGGTTCCTCTCTTCTGTAGCTTCATCAGAGCTTCAGTAGAGGGCGCCTGCGTACTAACCGGGCACCTCCCCTTTCTAGTCAAATGGTGGGGGTAAGTTACCTAGTGACCTTGAGTAGTCAACTGATTTCAGACGAGCTATAGCGCTCGGTAATGAAAGAAACAAGCTTCTAACCTGATTATTACTAACCTGAGACAACCAAGTTCTGTCCTGTCCATCTTCATTTCACGCATTTTCGACACAAGCTCGGATAATACTCGGTCGAATATCGTGCCCACGCCAGCCTGCTGCGCCGAGTTCCTGTGCACGGTGATCCCCGTTGCCAGCACGATACCGTCCTTCACGTCGATGGAACGGTGGGAAAAGGAGGCTATCAGCAATTCGTTCCAGCCGGCCCTGAGCAGAAGTACCTGATCCTCCAGTGGCAACGACGTAAAATGCGGGATGTGTTTCGCCCATGCTACCAGCTGGAACAGCTGTTTGTTCGTGGCGTTGCAAATGTGCGACACTGCATTCTGTGCATTGCAAGAGATGCCGAATTAATCGAAGGAGCGTTTCGTGGAACAGCTACGCGCACCATTCCACGAAAATCCGATTCACGGCGCCACTGTTCGCTAGCCAGAGAAGATAGAAGGACGAATACGCGCGGACCGCGTTTTTCTTTCGTTTTTCAAACATTTTTTTTATAACCCTTTAAGAACAGTTAACTTACACAGAGGGTGGCTCATCTATCTACCTTATCTGTTGTTGTATGAGAAAACTTTTCGGGACAAAGTTATACTATTTCAGGGGGCACATGTAATCGTGGAAACGGCTTCTTCACAAGGTCATTTTCTTTTTTTACGAAATTTCAGGGTCATCGCTATTTTTTTAAATGGAACCTTAAATTTTTTTTCGATAGTCTTGTAGAGAGTGAAAAAACAAATTCAACGACCTTAATAACCATACCATTCCCATCGTTCAATTTCGAGATATTTATGTGTGAAGGTAATTAAAAATTCCTAAGGATTCATGTGGTATACTGATTCAAATATTCCTATCCAATCATAAGTCTTACCTGTTATCGAAAGCGGTAACAGAAGATACTTTTACAACTGACTGTGAATTTCAAAGGTTAGAGATGCTCAAAATGATGGCCATTTGCTGCTATGCATATTTCGAAGTTTACTCGACAGATAAAAATCTAATGGGGTAAGATTAGGAGAACTTTGCTGGACACTCCACAGTTCCTCGTCGTTCGATCCAACGTCCTCTAAACATCCTGTCTAACACTGTCTCTGCACACGTCGAATAATGTTGTGGGCAAACTATCATGTATCGTTTACGTTCGAATACGAATGTGTGAATCAGTGTACCACGTGAATCCTTAGGAAATTCTAATTATCTTTAGACGCAAATATCTCGAAATTAAATGAAGAGAATGGTGTGGTTATTAACACTAGGTTTACAGGGCGCGTGATTTTTACGGATTTCGAATTTCACAAGGAAATTTACAGAAACCGTTTACATTTCTCTCCTACCACTTATAAGTTAATAGTGTGTAATACGTTGTTTTTAAATAAAATATGTTGTTTTTTTAAAGAAAATGTGCGGTTTCAATCACGTGTCAATTTGACACGTGTTCGTAGAAATATGTAGGTAATAATAAATGTCCGTAAATCTAGTGTTAAGGTCGTTGAATTTGTTTTGTCACTCTCTACATGGATATTGAAAAAAAAATATAGGGTTCGATTTAAAAAAATAACAATGACTTTGAGAAAAAATGGGTTCCATGATTACACGTGCCCCCTAAAATAGTGTAACTTTGTCCTGAGAAGCTTTTTCATAAAAGAACAAATAAGGCAGATATGTGGATGAACCCTTTCAGCTGAGCCACCTTGTCATATGTTGTTCGTAACGAATAAACTCATACATTTTTGAGCAAGAAAAATAGTCACAGTGGCCATGAACTTTATACGTATGCAGGGTGTGTTTCATTTATAACGAACATTTAAATTATTTCTAAAGGAGTTTCTAAATTATTCACTAAATTATTGACTAAAGGAGTTTATGATAAAAAAAAAAAGTCACTCAAGCTCATCACCAATTTTCTCCATATAGACACACTTATTTCTCCCTCGTCTCGTTATTTTTACATTGTTCAATGCCATTTCAAGGTCATGTCATGTCATAGGTCATTGAACTCGTCTTGATATTGGCTACAACTTAACTTAAAAATCTAACATTAATATGCAAAAGAACGTCGATGATCTTGGAATGTCCATCAAGATATGACCTTGGGGATCCTTTTTCTTTTTTATCAAACTTCTTCAGTCGTGCTTTCTTATATTCCATAGTAACAGAAATAATTGAGGCGATCGTTACAAGTGAGGCACGCTGTATTCGAGGAAAAGGGTTAAACGAGCACCAGCAACCACTGTGCATTCAATTCGTGGAATGTCTCAATAGCTATCTCGCGCTTTGAATTGCCAATTTTGTTTTTTGAAAAACGATAACTCGAAATTTCTTACAATTCAATCGTAATTGAATTTAACATTCGACTTTCTGATTTCTGGGCGGCTTTCGGTACATAGTCTGCTAAAAAAAAATCGAACTTGTGGCTTTTACTTTAAGATTGCGAAGAAGTGGTTAAAGAAAGTTAATGCATCGGTGTGAATTTTTCTTTAATAACGACTGTCTCCGGCTACCCGTGCTGAATATTCTCAATCATTCCGAGCAACGTATTTATCATCACACACACACGCGCGCGCGCGCACACACACACACGACTCGATCAACTTTTTAATTCGCATTACGCGACGAAACGATCATAGCATATCAGATAGCCACTAAAGGACATCTCAAACGACTTTAATTCAATCACCCGTCCGGGTCCAATGACAAATAAATTGATTTCGCCCCGAGACGGCTGCATATTGTCTAAAGCTGTTGCTCGATTAAGGTTCTTAATGAATAAATTCTACAAAGAATAGAGAGAGAGAGAAAAATGGAATACTCCCGTTTTTCTTTTTCAACGTTTTAATCGGACGAATTGTAAAAGATAGAGAACGAGTCGTGCGTACAGAGTGTTCGAAAGGGGGACGAAGTTACATTTCGTTGAATCTACTTGCAATAAATCCACTACTGCGTGAACTGTTCCAACATTACGAATTTTTCTTTTCTCCGTTTTTTCGTTCGCTTCTTCTTTTCAACATATTTACCTCGTAGTTTCCCTGCTGTTCCATCTTGTACTCGACTCGCTTCTCCGCTTCAAGGATACGCTCGATCGGCATGTCTGAGTGTAAACTGCTGGTGCTTTCCACCTCGCTCTGATCCCTTTCCTTGGTACGCTGACGTTCCTCCTGGACCGCCTCTCTCTTCATGCCCATCGCCAGACATTTCTGGTATCTGCAATACTGACATCGATTTCTCTGCCGTTTGTCGATGATGCAGGACTTCTCCTCGCGACACGCGTACGACAGGTCCTTGCGCACGGTCCTCTTGAAGAAACCCTTGCATCCCTCGCAGCTAAAAAGAAACGATCAGTTTTCTGTAAGATAAACACACAGTAGCATAAAATAAAAAGAAAATATTCCACGAATATTAACCTATTAATTGTGTTCACCTTTCGAACAGATATTCAACCTCCCTAGTTGATACTTAGAAATGAGTGAAAATTATAACCAATTAACAGTAGGATCCCCTATAACGCCAGAAATATAATATAAATTAACCCTTTGCGCTCCAAGCATTTCTCGATAAGATTAATAGTGAAACTTCTAAAAATCCAAAGTTTTGTTTTGAAAAATAAGAACAAAAGGATTTTTAACGCTTATAAATTTACTTATTTCTATTTCTTATTTTAATTTGCATTATTTTGATAATATAAAAATACCGGAATGTTACATAGTAAAGTTCTCCATGTCGCCATAACAGCGCCATTGGAGTGCAAAGGGTTAAGTTCCACTGATGTCGCTTTTTGGGTCAAATTTAATTAAATTAAAAAACTGTTCCAGAATTACAAATTCAGAATTTTCTTCTTCTTTTTTTATATCGGGGGCAATAATAATTTCTTGATCGCGTTATACGAGGTCCTAAATGTGAATATGACGTATCTACGTAACAATACAATTAAAAATGAATAATCCTTCAATAAATAAATTATCGTGTTCTAAGTATTGGCTAACCAATGACGAGTTCACTCATCTTATACAGTTAATAGGTTAATATTTTGACATGTTCGCTGATCGCCATCGTTCTGTTGAATTGATCGTATCGTTATTATTAATTAATATACTTGTATTACTTTTGCTTACATTTTGTATATCTACAGTTTTATCAGCTTGGCATAATAGAATGCACTTACACTACCGACCAAAAGCTTCGGATCACTGTGCATTACAGGTTACACAAAATTTTGCAGAAGGTTGGCAATTTTAAGAATTTTTTATCATTCAAATCAAACGAAATAAGGTAAATTGCTATTGATCAGTACAACATCAATTTCAAATCTACAAATTGGCAGGTGATTCCAAACTTTTAGCCGGTGATGTATGTACTTACACCTAATTAGTATTAAATACGCAAACCGCACATTTTGTATAATGTACTAGATATAGATAACAGTGATCTGTCGTGAGAATTGGTTATACGTATGTAATGCTGGTAGCGAATATATTAATTTCTTTTTATTTTGTGTGATAGATTTGTGGTATGAAATTTGGCAGAAATATTCCACGAATTTCACCATTTTATTTGATATTTCTTTGTCATTTCAGATGACTATCATAACTGAAAAAAAAAAAAAAATAAGAATACTGTTTTAGTCATTTATTAAACGACGTATTAATTTCCAAAATTTTAGCGAATGTCATAATATAATAGCGACCTGGTTTACAAGGAGTAGGCAAGGCCTTCGGGTCACCGATTTAGTTAAAATTTTCAACACTTACAGATCTCGTTCTCCTGTTCACGAATATATACCATTATAGGGGCAGGTACTCAATAGGTACTCAAAAAATTTTCTTATTGCAGTAAAATACAATTTTGATTGATGTAAATACCAACCGCCGTTGTGGCATGTTCATAGCGAGTTAAACTTGTAATCCGGTGACTAGGGTTTCGACTCCTATACTTAACGAATTTCTTTTATTTAATTTTTATTTAACGACGCGTCCTCACTCTTCACTTGTTTAGAATTCGTTAGAATAATAAAATATCAATCAGCATCGGATTTCCTGATTAATACGGCTGGCGCCGTCACTCGCCGGATGTAACGGATTTTCTTACACTTATCACTAGACTGCGGATGTTTATGAAAATGCATATTTTTGATTGAAGAAGATAAAGATGTGGGACTTGGACAGAAGTTACGTCATTCGTATATACCGAAAATGTATTTTTTATTTTGCATATTTTGCATAATGCATACTGCATGTTTTATTGCATATTGCATACATATGTAACAGCATATGCATTTCACTGTGTACATCTCGGAAAATACGTTTTATCCATCATTGAGCTCTTAGACGATAACATCTGTAAGTATCTAAATAGTGTATTATTGATATACATTATTTTATGCCACGCATTTCGAAAGTTTCAATGAAGAAGAGGCACAAGAAGCGTTGCGAAATGAACAAACTATGCCAGATTTAACGTTCATACGAGCTGACTTCGGAACGCTGCCACTCATTATGAAAAAATTGGAGACAGTAGGGTTGCCCCTAATTGAATCTGTGGAACTAATTAATCAAACTACTGAGAACTTAAAAACTATACCTGGTGATTGTGGAAGAAAAATTTCTACAAAGATACAAACAGTTCTAGGGAGAAATCCAAATTTTAATGCTATATCAAAAATTGCAGACATTTTGAAAGGTATAGCTGTTGAAAGACCAAAAGAGCTTGAGACACGCTACTGGCACAAACTGAAATATGCCCCAATTACGTCTTGCGATGTAGAACGATCTTTTTCGGCATACAAATTAATATTAACTGATAAGCGTCGTCAATTTACAGTCGATAACTTAGAAAAAACTATGGTAATTTATTGTAATTCGAATTATAACAAGTAAAAATAACAATGTAAATCATACGTGCATAGCCTGCATACTTCTTGCATATTTTGCATATTTCCTGCATATTTACTTACATATTTCTTGAATATTTGTTACATACTTTGACATATTTTACTTGCATAAACACCCGCAGTCTACTTATCACTATTTGTATAAGGAACCGGCTGATTGATAAATTGAAAATATTTTTCATCACAGCTGCTTTGATTGTGAAGCAAACGGCAGAAACTGCCGAGATACGTTTCCAGTCATTTACATACGTTTATTAGATGTGCAAAATGTTTTACTCACTTATGATTTGTCTGCTTTTACGATAAATATCACTGTTGTGATTAATAATATCTAATTGTGAATATTATGTTTTATTTAGTCACCGGATTACAAGTTTAACTCGCTATCGACACGCCACAACGGCGGTTCGTATTTACATCAATCAAAATTGTATTTTATACCAATAAGAAAATTTCAATTGCAAATATCTTAAAAACTATCGAGTATCTGCTGCTATAATGGTATATATTCGTAAACAGGAGAACGAGATCTCTAAGTGTTGAAAATTTTAACTAAATCGGTGACCCGAAGGCCTTGCCTACTCCTCGTTAGTCTAATATTTAAAAAATGGAAATATGCAGGTATCTCAGGACTTCTGAAATAGAAGACACGATTTCTAATATATATATGTATTTGCCACCAATCTGTACTTTCAAAATTTAATCCTGAACACAAAAAATCCTTCTTAAAGAAACAACTAGACCATCCAATTACAGAACCAACATTCAACAACCCCGTATATTTTTCTATTTTTTCATTTAACAAACAGAACATTGCAAAGATCTAAAATGAACAAAGAAACTGCACACATAAAAAGCTTTTCTTCTCTTTTATAGAGAGTGTTTCACATAAAAGGGGCCACCTAAATATCTTTTCTATACGAAAAATATTTCTTACGTAATTTCAATGGTTTTAAGAGACGAATCAGATAGGAGAAGAATTTATAAATGTCATTTTTCAATGTTCTTTTTCTAAGGTCATCCATGTTTATTTAAGCATATGCACACAATTTTTTTTGTTGCATGTTACAGCTAACATTACTATGCTTTCATCCATGTATAGATAATAGTATGACCTTGAAACGATCTCTGTCTCCAAAATTTTTAATCAAACGTGGAATTTCCATTCATTTTTCGTCAATTTATCCGTCAAAAAAATGTTTCTCCCATCAGATTCACCCTTTGAAATCGTTTAAATTACATCAGAAATATTTCTCGTATTATCACAGATAGAAAAGATATTTGGGTGGCCTGTTTTAAGCGAAACATCCTGTATAGTTCACTCTCCAGTGTAAGTATAGAAAATGTTTTCTGATAAAATTTCAACACGATCAAGCGGAATCCATGGTATAGCAACGTGCGGGCAGTGATTCACCTAAGACCGTCGAGACGACTCCGACTCGGATTTCGTAAAAGCGTTCGTATTCGTTGGCACGTTTTATCCGCCTCTTTCGCCAGGCTTCGTTCTCGACTAATCCGAGGGTTCCTTGAATAAAATACCACGGGTTTACGATTTCTCTCGCGTAATCCGCCGTCTACCAGGGACATTGTTGTCTCGAGACAATCGAAAGTTCGTATAACTCAGCCGAAACGAAACCGATGGTATCGAGTGTTTGGACTTTGGGACCATTTAGCGCGATCATCATGATCCAATAATTTTACTCGCCGCCTTAATGAGGTGATTCGTTTCTTTGGAAGGAAATAAATTGGCTATCGTAAAGAAATTTCAATGATAAATTGGAGTGACGGATTCATGGATCAATTGTATACGAAATTTTTCGATATATTCAGGTTTGCACGAACGATCATTGTCGAAAGACCATATAGCTGTGTTTGTTTTTATTTTTCACTGTTTTGAACTCTGAGCATTTTTCAGCAGACTTTAGCGGTGAAATTTTTGAAAAGCAAAAGTTTCGTTTTGGAAAGGAAAAATGGTAAATGTCTGTGAATTTATTTATTTCTATTTTTCTTATTAATTTGCTTTATTTTGGTATAAATGAAACTTGAATGGAGTTGTGATATGCATATTATGAAATAACTGAGAATATTTTCTGTTTCATTTGAAAACTTTTACGATTTGAAGAATTAACACAGGTTAAAGTATTATTTCAAATAGTAAATAGTCGATTTTATTTAAAATCGTGTGCATAACTGTGAAAATGAAATAATTTATTTGTTGCAGTAACTTTTCAACATAGTATTTAGAAATGGTATTTTATCTGAAGCGTATTGAAAATAGTCGAGCTTTATTTTAATATATTTTCAGTTTATTTGTAATTAAGCGAGTAGCCTTAGCAATGAAAATTTTGACTTACTCAGCTCCGAACCCAGTCTAACGCAATTTCGTCCATTTTCTTTTACACGAACCACGAATCTACGAATGAAACATCAATTCCTCGTTATTACAATTTCACACTCGCGAATTAAACGAACACAAACACACCTGACGAAAGAGAAAGACGAGGCGACACAGATCTGAAGATCTAATTTCAACTTTACCCAAACTAACTAAACTGTTTTGAAAGAATCTTCCAATAAATATGCATCTCCATGTCCAATCAATCACAACCATAATCCCCGACACAATTTATCACCTGGATCATAGTATATCTCTCTTCTGCGTAGCTAACGAGGGCGATAAATATCGAATAAAATCGCGGGACACAGGCCATTTAAATTTTCCCAAACGTCGCAAACAGCCTTTCCACTTTTCGTTGTCGTTAAGCTCTCGATGGTGGACCATCGTTTTGGACTCACGTTTTTAAAATTGGAACCATTCCAGAAAGGACGCCGTGGCCAGAAAACCGGCGACATTCCGCCAGGAATTTATTTTCGTTGCAGCTGTATGTATTTTCGAGGCGGCCTAAAGCCCACCTTTCTCCCGTTTTCACTCGGTGATAGCGACAATAACCGGGGAGCCTCCATTCTTCTTGTTCGCGACTCGTCAGATCGTTAATTTCATCGAATCTCGCGATTAATTACCGTATACGTTGCATACAGGAAGATGTTATTCGAGGTTTGCGTAAGAGGATGACATAATCGATAATTCTTCTCGCGGTTGACACTTTAATTTTCCTCGATATTTATGGTTCATTTCGAGCGGTTTTACGAGACGTTATACTATTCAGGAAGCGACGAAGAGCTTGGAAAATCGTTTAGAAAGTTCTTTAGAAAGTTTTTCAGAATTTTTATTTTCAACGAAAAATTCCACTGTTTTATTAACCCTTATTTCGCAAACATATTTTTAATACCTTTAAATCGTAAGCGTGGGTCATTTAAGTCGGACGCGTCCTTAACCCTGATACGGTGTTTGGGTTTTTTTTTCGACTTATCACGTTCTTATTCTTTTAAGAATTTCTGTCGTTACCAAAAAAAAAAACCGTAATGAAATTGTTATTGATATGTTTGTTTCTGTTCTCTTGATATTATACTGAAAGTTTATTGTTTGAATTCATATGGCGTGTTGGTAAGAAAAATTATTAGACATTAGGCCTTTGGGTCTTTTTTGACCCAACTTAAACGAGATATTATCAAAAGACAAAAATTAATTGAGGTGAAGTCTTACAAAACAGTAGCTGATGGTAAAGTCGAAAGAAAAGATAATTAGCATAGAAATGACTGTATACAATACTTCTACGTATTAATGTCAAAAAAGAAAATTATTTTAGACTGGAGTCAGCATCGTGCATCGCTGTAGAGATCCAACGTGAGACTTTCTGCGACAGTATAAGTACTTTTTTCCATGCGTTTCTTTCTATTTCATCAACAAAGTATTTCACAACGAAAACACTGTCGGAAGCAATTTAACGAAATCTATTGCGTCGACATCATCAATTGCATACGGTTTGGGCTCTACAAAAAGGGGCAGCAGATGCCATTTCTTTGATAAAACTGATAATAAAAGCACATCAAGGTGTTAAAAACGTTGAAAATTTATATGTAAGAAGTATTGTTGCCAAATGTGTAGAACTTGTTATAAATAAACAATTTAAGCACAATATATTGTTTTTCTACGATAAAAGATACAACATATTTCTATACTTTCTCGGTCCTCCCGTTACGTTATAAAATTAAAAACACGAATTTCGCATATTTGGGTTGTTTTGAACCTAAAAATTTAAAGTGTAATTGAGTATTTTCTTAAAGATAAATCAAGCCGAATGATTTTCTCTTCCGTTGGATAGTTCCGCTTCGTTTTGTCCGTAAATTCGATCAGCGCAAAAGAGAAACGATAGGGTGTGGTAATCCCATGGATTTCGTCGAACGTCAAAACGTACGGGACCTGCGTGTGAAATCGTGTAACAATGCGCGAGTTATCGACGATTTATACGTGTTTTCGGGTACGTGATCCGCTAAAAGCGACGCGGAACGATGGATGAGCTAACGCGACCCTCTCTGTTTTCAGTTCATCCGTTTCCGCTGTCGCGACACTGCGAACCAAACGGTGTTTATGTACCAGATACACATTTAGAAGCACGGTTCGCGTTTTAATAGTTTACAGATGTAACAACTACATAGATTGGAAATACATCTTTTTAGTATATAAATGGAGGAACTCATAAATTGAATTTTTGTATTTGATAATTTTCAAATTTGGGGGTTTCGAATTTGGGGGGTTTCGAATTTGGGGGTTTTTGAATTTTGGGATTTTCAAATTTAAGGGTCATCGAATTTGGAGGTTTTCGATTTGGATGTTTCCGAATTTAGGGGCTTTCGAACTTGGTGGATTTCAAATTTGGGGGTTTTTAAATTTGGGGGTATTCGAATTTTGAGGTTTTCAAATTTAAGAGTTTCCTAATTTAGAAATTTTCAAATTTGAGAGTTTCTGAATTTGGGGATGTTTTAATTTGGGGATTTCCGAATTTGAAGATTTTTGAATTTTTTAAATTTCCGTATTTGAAGATCTTTAAATTTGTAAATTTATTGAAATTCCGGAATTCCTAAGTCTGAGAATGAATTATAAAACATACTGAAAATGGAACGGAATAAAATATTGCATGCACAATTATTCATGTCATCCAAATAGGTCAATACCTATTATACCTGTTAGTTCGTTTAAAAGGGCAGAATATCATATAGCAGGAAATATGCAATTTAAACACTCAATTGAACGAACAAAAGTTCACTTGTTTATGCATTATATATGCTCTGTGTGTCATTCTCAACATCATTATATATGTATATGACCTAAAGCAGAAACTCAGCCAAGTCGATGACAATCAATAATCACATAATATAATTAATTGAACCTATCATAAACAACTTACTAAAGCAAATATTATTTTTGTAATGAAACCTATTAAGAAACATTTCAATCTTTCCAATTTTGCTTTAAAAAATCTGATACAAACTTTTATTCTAACGTACTCGCTCAAATTTTCAAATTCCATAACTTCCAAGTTCCAAAAAATTTCACCATTTATACAAAAGAAATTTATTTCTAAAAACGCAAACGGTGCTTCCAAATTCGTATCTGATACATACATAATTTATTCTAATTTTCTGAATTATAAGTTACGCAGTTCAGTCCTAATATTTTTTATTGTGTAAAAAGACAACGATTAAAAATTACACAAAATATACTAGTCAGTTCTCCTTTTTTCTTTATCTTTTTTATTAATTCTCCTTTCACGAATCTTTACTATCATTTTATTTGCTATTTTTTCTTCTAATTAAGGGATGCATTAAACAGCAATAAATTGAGACACAAAATACACGAGCAATATTTCAGTTTTTCTCGTAATCGTAAACAGGTTAAACTATCAATGGTGTGAGAAACACGCGATGAAACTTCTGGACCACCGTGGAAGTCGTTTGATCTCTCTGAGTTTACACGAAAGACAAATACGCCTGACGTGGGACACGCGTGGAGAAGCTCGTTTCTCGGGCCAAAGTTTCTCTATCGGAAACGCGCAAAGGCCTCCGGTATCCGCCTACGAATAACATCGATAATGAATGGCGCCACGCGGCTGCCTTTGATCCACACGTGTTTCCCATTTTTCCACATCGAACAGATTCTGTACAATCCTTTTGTACCTTTATTTAAATTCGTCGATGTTTTATATAAATCGTATTATGTTAATAAAATACGTCCGGAGAAACTTTTGTGTGACACAGAAATTGAGAAACTCGAAGGCTGTAGCGCCGGCATTTTGTAAAGGGACTAAACGAAAAATACTTTTGTATTCTTTAATGTAACAAAGCTCTTATGAGAGTAAATAGTAAATATTGGGCTGTCGGATGTCTTCAAACTTTTTTAGATATCAATTGTAAACTCTATTTCAATACTTTGCAATATTACAATTAAACCAAATATGCGCCATTTTGTTCAATTATCTGCCATCTATTTGGTAGTACCATTATTCCATCCATGTAGAATTTCTGATGTTTTTGAGAAAAATATTGTTCCAGCTGATTTTTGCAGTCCTCCGTTGAACGCAAATTAAGACCATTTAAAAAAAAATTTTAAGGACCGGAATAAATAATAGTCTGATGGAGCTATGTCCGAAGTATTAACCCTTCGCACTCTAAATTTTTTTCATTTTCTTTCCAATAATTATTTTAAGTGTTTTATTTAAAAAGTAACTCAAAGGACAATTGGGTGATAGGAAGTAATGTAAACAATTGCTTCATTACATATATGTATATGACACTTTTCTGTAACAATTGCACTTTTTTTTTTACAGAAAAGGGTCATATACATGTAATGTTGCTTATCTAAGTATAAAAAAAATATTGCGAAATATAATACATATTTAAACTGGCAATTTAAAAATGTCGAGTGTGACTCGACATAGGAGTGCAAAGGATTAAGATTTGAGTGCATATGTGCATTAAGAAGGTGGGAATCGCAAATGGAAATTCTATTCAATAAATTTTTTTCAGCCAATTCATGGGGCACCAAGCTTCTTTTTCATTCTCAGTTCATTTAAATGATTTATCATTGTCAAATGGTGAATATTTAGCTCCTTAGCGATTTCTCGCGTGTAACTGTGCCTGTTCTCTTCATTGTTTTTGGCAATAAGATCTGTATTAACCTCGATAGACCGGTCAGATCGAGGAGCACTATGGGCATCAAACTTTCCATCCTTAAAGCAACGGAACTAGAATTTTGCAGTGGATATCGATAGAGCATTTTGTTCATAATCGCGACAAATTTTTTCACGAACTTGCGTAGCTTTTTTCCCTTTCTTGCAATAAAAAAGCTGTATATGTCGCAAATGCTGCTTATTAGTGTCCATATTGAAACTTGAATAACTTACCATTTTTAATATAAAATTCTTTTATTATTACACGACACATCACGACTTCAGAAAGGTTTGATCCGGCAACCCAATAGAATAGAACAGATTAGATAGTGTGAATAGATACGCTAAAGTAATAGTATATAAGTGATATTTAAAACACCAGAAACTTTTATTGTAAATTATGGAAGGAGAAGTAATTATTAAAATTAAATAAAGCCCTTATGAAAAGTTTACGATTGAATCAATTATTTTCTTGAAAAAAAAAAAAAAAAAAAAGAAAGAAAGAAATGTGAGAGTTTGGTATCATTTTCAGGGCTTAGAGATGGTCTAACCCCTTATAGATAATTGAAAATATATTTAAAAATACTTTCGACTGAAAAGAACGAAGTTTCTTCAAATAATAGTGAATTGAGAATAATAAAGTTTCTTTGAATACGGTAAATTAAAAATAATGTTCAGGAACAGACACGTGTGGTGAGAAGAATTGATAATATTATGCAAATTATCACGTGTAAACTCTGTTAAAATGATCAATAACCAAATAATTGTTACATAGTTATTTTTTCTACAATCATTATTTGTGGCATCTCTCCTCCTAGAACCTTAGAAGAGTTAACAAAATGTCATTACTACAGTTTTTAACCCAATTTCCAGAACACTGACTGCTTTTTTAAAATCAGAGTAAAACTTTATTTGAACGCAATGAATAATATCAGTGATCTTTTTAACAACCATTTTATGTAAAATGTGACAACTGTCTCGTATTTACCCCAATGTAAATTATATACGGTAGAGTGTTTCTTGAAGAAAAATGATAATTTCTTCCAACCTTCGCTGAGTTAACTTCTAGAAATTGAGTTTTCAAATTTTGCACGGGCAAATCCGAAACTGGGCTACCGACTAAGGTGTTCTTCGAGGATAGTAAAATTAAATTGCCTACACTGACGTACCGGCGAGACAAGAGAAATGGTTCCACCTGTACACAAACAGTCCCGACAGCCAAAGTGTTGAGAACTCATTTCACGAAGCTCGCTCTGGGATTAATTCTCCCGCCTGTAATTTTCTCGAATTGAATTATACGGCGTGGGCCCCATTTGATCAGCCTAATTACCTCGCTCGTTATTGAACTACTGTAGAAAACCAGTCTTGGATGGCTTACATTGCAAAAAATAATTGGACGTAATGAACGGTGGAAAGAAGAGATTGGCTAAGTCGAATCATTCCGACGATGATGAATAAGAAATATCAGAAAGGGAGGAAGAATGTGGAAGTAAATTCTGTTCGATGATTTTCTTCTTGTACCAGTTCTATTGATTATTGATCTCTGCAATGGTTTTATAATGAAAATATCTCAAGATTTTTATTCTAATTTTTCGCTATTTATCTTTAATTATTACAATTTTTCTGTGATAAAAATAATTCAAGATTTATGTTCTCTTTACTTTTTGTTAATTATACAAGTAATATGTTAACCTAGTAGCTTCTAGAATAGAATAGAATCATCATGGAAAGAAGTATGACATTGATTATGATTCCAGTGACCACAATATTACATATAAATAAATGTTAATACTATCATTACATTAATACTAATTAACTTTAATTAACTGAAAATCGCCCTTTAAACAAGAATTCTTCAATAACCTAACGTACGTTTTTTCAAAGGATCACAATCTATCAAACCTTAAAATCTAATCAACAGAAATCCAAAATATTCAGCACAAAAAAATGCACAATAAAAGAGAAACAAATGATCCGCAAAGAGATCTACAAATCCTCAAAAACATTCTGAAAATCGATAATTTTTTTTTTGAAGTGTCAGTCGAACGAAACTTTACACGAACCCACCCTACAATTTAGTCAACAAAGATGAACCCTTTGCACTCGAATGGCGACTGAGAAACGATATTATTGTTTACCATTTGATAAATAATTAATTAGAACAACAGGTCTGTAGGCCTCCCATAAATGTCTGAGCAGTGAAATAGTTTGAAAAATTCCACTTCTAACGTAACTTTACAAGATCATAAAAATACGAAAAATAGTTATATTTGTCGATACATGTATGATTTATTTCAATGTTAGTTTTAAAAAATTTTATAAATTTTTTGTATTTATTGAAGGCAATAAATATTAATTTTTCAGCACAAGAAAGTAGCAAGGTTTGCTGCTTTACTATAGCAAACAAATCTTCGAATGCAATAATCCCCCCCTCCAAAAAAACTAATCCACAATATTTAAAAAAGTTCATTGTCACCAGACAATAACTCAGTACAAGCGAAAAATCGAAAGCGCAAAAAGCCCCTCGAAGAAAAGTGCAGTCGACTTAATTAATCGAAAGAAGAAACGAACGATTTCCGACATGATCGAAGGAAGAAAGACAGCCGCTTCTAGCGATGCGTTTGACACGGGCCCTGATAATGGCCGTGATTGCTTAATTAACTGCCACTGGAGCAAAGTGGCTGCACGAGCAACAGTAGACGACGTTGAATCTCTTCCCTTACCCCGTAGGAACTACGGCTGGCTAGTCGTCCTAACCTCGCGGGCAAGTCCAAGGTTGTCGAGGCTCTGATGCAACGAGCGCTGGCCATCATCATCATTGCTCGTAGTTACACACGCACGATGGTTAAAGTAGAGAGGGAGATGCGGATGGAGAACGCAGTGGGGCATTCTGATACGCTCTATGCACGTCTGCTGCGAAATTCGTGCTTGCGAGCAATTAATAAAATTATATACGATTAACAGTGATAGCTGAGACGAGGAAAACTCGGAAACTGCAACTTTCAGGTTCACAATGTTCAATTTAACGCGTTGCCAATCGATTGGGCGAAACTACTATTTCTACTATCCTATTGTATCATTTATAACGAACGGTATTTCATTTTCGTATACTAATATTAATTCTAAGAAATTTTTGTATAATTTTGGTACAATGATATACTAATTTTCCATTTAACATATATCAATTTCTATTCTAAGAAATTTTCATATACTAATTTTCCTCCTAAAAAAATTTCGTATGCTAATATACTAATTTTCATTCTAAGAAATTTTCATTTAATTTTAAGAAATTTTGTGCACAATATTAGCAATACATAATGAAACAGCGTTCGATTTTACATTACTAATTTTCCTACAAGGTGTTTCTGTACCACTTTTTTTTAGAAATTTTCTCTGCAATCTTAGACATCTATTCGACTGTAATTCATTCAGTTGCTGATGCGTTATAAAACGAACAATTACGTAGCCTTTAGAAATAAGTTAGAAATAAAAGAACAAGCATATCTCTCTAGATGTACATTATACACCACTTTGGCGAACAGATATCCCTGCGCACATGCAATCTGCCACGTGAAGAGAGGAAAAGCTAATGGCTAGGCTCAGCAACGTGGCGAAAAATGAAACGTCAACGTGTCAGTTGCGGTTTCTTTCTTTCATTCATTCGAGAGAAAAAGCAAAGATACAGGAAATGAACGTCTGCACGTGACAGAAGCTTGATACTCGACGAAGAAGACTTCGATCGATGGAATTTTTTCCATTCGATTTAAATAGACGGCAACACGTATGCTCCTATGGAGAGGAAGAAACGATCAGCATAGAAGAGAGAGTAGTATCGTGCTCATCAATCATATTTCTGCAAGACTTTGCCCGCGTTCTCGTTTGTTATCTTAGCCTTAATTGATTAAGAGGCAACCCATGTTTCTACGCAATGGACGTCATCGACCGATTAAGTGTCGCACGTTGCACGTGAGTCGCTTGAAAAACTTCAGATCATCACTTGCCACAAGCTAGTGGACGCATGATAAAACGATCTTCGTAGCTAATCCGTTGTAATCTGCTCGATGCTCTTTGCCTTTTACTTTCGTTAGCTTCCTCTATCTACGACTACTCGTACTCACTTCTTACCGCTGACCACTTCAACTGGTTCTATGTTTTGCTTTAATTGCCATCGAGAGCTACGTGTCGATAAGTTAACACTGCCCGTTTCTACAGTGTGTGACAAAAGTTTCTGGACTCGCGAGGAGATGGCAGAAACTTCGAAATCTTCGAGTCAAGTTGGTATCATTTTAGGACGAACATAGGAAAACTTTACAAATTGTTCGTGTTTAATGCTGATAATGGATACAACAAGATTTTAGTTTGCTATCTACGAGATTGCAGGACTGAATGATAACTGGACGATTATTAACCCACGGTTGGTAACCTGGGTCACTGGTGACCCGAGCCAAATTTCACTCTTGTATTTCTTCCAAAAGAATTTTTATTTTCATTGAAAAAAACATCTGACTTAACGAACAATTGTATAATGTAGCAGAGACTTTGATAAGTACCTCGGAATTTTTTCGGATTTCTTTAAAGCCTAGAACGGTAAAAAAATTAGACTTACGGAATGTCGGAAACTATGTTTGTCTATAGAGGGATAAAAGCAAGAAAGGAGATTACGAAGGAAATCTGATTAAAGAATAGAAAAGGAGAGAGATATGAACGAAAAGGGAAGACCTAACAAGGGAACATCTCGAAGTGATAATCACCGATTTTGATGAAACTTTGATATGTACAATTCCTTAAAAAGGATTCGATACACTTTTTTTTATCAGTAATTGTCCATACTGAAGGTGTGAAAATTGAATTTATAGGTGGGGGTAGTAAACATATTTGATCTTATATTTCGAAAATTATTAGATACAGTGGAATGGTGTAAATTGACGAATTTTTTCAAAGATCAATTTCTCTGCGTAAACAGATTTGAAGAATGTCAATTTGTTTAAATTAATAATATATGTAGTGTGTTAGTTGTCAGCGGAAAAGCGGTATTTTGGAAAAGAACGAACGAAGAAGTCGAGGAAGAACGAACAAAAAATGAAAGTTTCGCATTTGATTTAAAATTTTTAAATCCAAGGTCATTTTAAGGTCATATTGTACAGTAGAAAAAAATACAGTGTTACATTTAAACGAGAACGGTAGAATATCTCACGAGGAATTGAAGCTGTGAAAATAATGTTCGTACAAAAGTTGTATAAATTATTTTTCTGTAGGTGTAGTAGCGGGGGGAGATCAAAGACAAGTTAATTTTTTTAAATCAAATCCTGTATTTTCTTTATTCATAATGTGGTAGCGTTTGTCGAGACGTGTACAACGATGTGCCACACGAAATGATTTAGTTTTACGAAAATACCGTGAAGTAGTGAAAAATCGGAGTGTCAGATCAACACGTGTCGCACGCTTTCGACCAGCTAAACTCTACTTAACTGTGCTACAAATACAAATTCTCCACGATTTTACAATTTCCATAAAACGAAATGACCTAACGTGGCACTTCGTTGAATTCGTCTCAACAAACGCTATAATATTACGAATAGAAAAATATAGCGTTCTATTTAAAAAAATTAAGTTGACTGATATCTTCCCCACTACTCCACCTAATGTCCTTCTATACACCGAACAACTTTTGTAAGAACATTTTATTCATAATTTCAATCCCTCCTGAGATATTCCACCGTTACCAGTTAAACCGAACACCCAGTATATTAAAAATTACATTTTTATTGAGTTTTCTTGCAGAATATTTATAGAAAAATAATGAGCAAGCGATGTGCGAATGGAGAATAAAAGAAGGAAGGATTAAGGGAACGATTTTGTTTCAGGATCATGCATATTTTCCATTAGAAGCGTTTCTTTTTTAACAGTTCGGATGAAGCATTTCTATGGAAAAAGGATCAAACGAACGCTCGTTCTTTTTCCCTGTACTTTTCGATTGTACTGAGAATGTGAAAAGTGTGTAGGTTGAAATTGTACATTTTCACGAAGGTTGCTTCCCCGATAATGAATCGAAGATGAGGCGTCGCGAACCGAAAGTTCAATCGTGTTTCCAGAGTTACAAACTTACCCAATTAAAACTTTCTACACGCCGTAATGACGACAGATGAACATAAGAGAAATTCTCAGGGGCTTCACGGGGGTGTGTTTCACGAGTTATTTATCCGATATCTATCTTGTGTGATCTGTTTCAGTTAATAAATTAACACGTTAAGCGCCATTTATATCCAAACGAATGCAATACATTCCGGCTTAATGGGCCACCTGTATTAGTTTGGATACTGTGTCCTTCGTTCAGATTCGGCTGCCTGTGTTCTTGAATATATGATTATACGAGGAAAGGTTTAGGGTGTGTAGGGTGTTTAGGGTGTAATTAAATAACAGATTTAACTTTTATGATACAAACTTATACTTAGAGAATTCAGATTTAGAACATATAACTGTCGAAAATAAAAATACATAAACGATTTACATGTAAAACTATTTAATTGAAGCACTGTGCACTTAAAGAAAACATCAAATACACAGTGACCAAAAGCAACATCATTTTTTTTACACGATGGCGCTTAATGTGTTAATATATTTCAAAGAAATAGAATTTGAAGGGGTTGTTTTAAATCTGAGATTACACTTAAAAAATTGTTGGAAAAGTGGAATTTTGTATTTTTATTAATTGTATAATTATTGATTATGTAAAACATTTATTCATTTTTTAACTGTTTTAATGGCACAAGAAAGTATTACTTAAATACTTATGTATTTTTATACGTCCATTGTAACGCCTTGCATTGTCTATTTGAATAAGTTTCTTCGTACTTTGTAGGGCGTATGGTGATCAAAAAGCGCATCATCGTTTCTCACATATTTATGTACATTACTAATATAGAAAAAGGTCCATTTTTTTTTTTTTTTTTGAAACAATTAAAAAAAAATTGACAGAGCACTGGAGCCCAAAGTTTGAGAATTGCTTAAAACATAATATCGTCCTCCTTATGCTAATACCACGAATAAAAATTATCGAAATTCACGACTGAATGTAATCAAATAATTCTGAAGATGAAAATATTCGAAATTTTAACGAAAAAAATATTAATCTTTGCTCCAGACTTATATGTAACTATGAAATAATTTTTGATTGTCCCTTCCTCCTTTTGTCACGTTTAGCCCACTTCATTACCCGAAAAGTTAAACTTTGCACATTCATGGCTTTAGCATAAAGCGGACGATATATACAAAATTTGAATATTGAAACCTCGATATTGAAAAATTTAATGTACAAAATATATAGAAATTGTAATTTACCAAATTTCTGAATATTCTAAATTCTCCAAAGTGCTACTAAACCAAATACTGAAACTTTTGAAACTAAAAATTGGAGTTAATTAAAGCTTCCAACTTCCAATTAAAGTCCAACAGTTATAAGCAAGTTCAATCGTCATCATCAAGGCCACCTCTAACATGATCCTCCGTAGAATTCTATTTTCTTCGTTCGAAGATTATCATAATCTCTTCCTTTCTCTCTCTTTCTGGTTTCGCTCGAGTTAAGATACGAAATGGAAACAGGAGTAGAGGTCGAAGGTGACGATAACTCAAAAAACAAGTATTTATCGTTGCACCCACGTGAACATTATCATAATGGCTACATTATAGGTAAAACAACCATGTTTGTTAATACGTTCTAAAGTCGTTCTCTGGTTATTCAGGGGTCAGGATTATCAATTGAATCCAAAGACCTTGAACTGTTCGTTCCAACGATAGGAAAGCTGTTCGTTTTACAAAGAAAAGAGGAGATTTGTATTCATGGCTGGATGTCCTGATGAATTTGTTACACAAAGTAAGCAAAGAAGAAGCTTACCTTCGTAGAGTAAACAAAATATACGATTTTTGGTATCCGTTGAAGATATTGATAGGTATGTGGAGTTCAGTTTTCAATGCAAGGATTTTAGAAACAACCATCACAATTACACTCAGTCTTCGTATACTTCATTAGAATTTATTTAGCATTGTATAATTTCACCAGACAAGCTAGTAAATAAATAATATTTACATTAATATATTTAGAAATATAACATTTACTATTAGTACAAAGAAAAATGATTTACATTCATTTGCTAACGATTAAACGAAGGAAAAAGAATAATGTAACAGAAATTAGGTGAAAAAAATTTCCGAACAGTATCTAAGAATTCTGCAAACTGTCTACAAACAAGGCAAATACAAGTTAGTTTCTTGTTTACAAGCAAGTAGAAAAGACGTTACTCAAAATATTTCTCGCATAATGGAAGATATCTATTTATATGTATACTTCTTTGTTTAATTATTAACATA
>NW_017100290.1:140879-158689 GCF_001263275.1 Habropoda laboriosa | reverse complement strand
ATATAAAAAATACAGAACTACAAAATGCATGCATGCATGGAAAAGAATAAACAAATTTCAACAAAGAAAAACTGAACAATTAAATATAAAATATAAGAGAAAGAGTAAAGAAATTTGTAAAAGAAGAAATTGATCAATTGAATGTAAAAAATTGCAGACTACAATGACGATGTAATAATCGAGTCTTCAATTCCTCATCCCCTATCCCAAAAAGAAATATACAAGACGGATCCAATTACAGAAGCTTCGAAACCTACTTGGCACACGATTTCTCAGATTTATCATCAGCACGAAATGAATAACCCACGATTGGAGAATTTTCTGGCATAGATATTCAACTCACCTATAGACGCCATAGTGCTTTCCGCTGGCACGGTCACCGCAGATCGAGCAGAGGTGCTTGCTTCCGGAAAGAGGGTGGTTCGGCGGGTAGGGCGCAACTGCTTTGTTCTGGCCACTCGGCGACGTGCTCAGAAGGTTGCTGTGACAACCAGCGTTGAAGGATCTTACATGCAAAGAAGAGAATAACAAAAACTCGGCCTACGAAGCTACTGTCCCGGATCGAGCAAAATACTGTGTCTTTGACTCGCGAATTTTAACAATCATATACTGTTTAACCCTTATGACAATAACCAGAATTGTCGTCTACTTTATCGTCCAATTTTAGTAGTTTTCTGATAACAAAATACTGAACTTGAGGCAAACACGGATAGGAAATGTGCCAAATAACAACGATCTGGCCGGATATTTAAATCTTTTACCTGGAAGATCAAATATTTTAAGTGAGAATTATGCAAAAGGGTACCCAGGTACCCAGTTATTGACGTAAGGGTTAAAAGAAGTCTTCTTAAGACGTTCGCTACCATATGCACATACAGTTACTCTAAAAAATATTCGGATACTAAGTGTACAAGCTTGCTTTGAAATTTTCAAACTTACGAATTTTCAAATTTTCAAATTTCCAATTCTCGAGTTTTCGAATTTCACACTTTTAAGTTTTCTGATTTTCAAACTGAGAAATGTCCACATTTGCAACTTTTCAAACACTCAAATTCTTTTGACCTTTCAAATTTTTAATTTTAATTTTAAATTCGTCAATTTCTAATTTAAAAAATTTTTTTGTAATTTTAATTCTCAGGACACCGTAATTTTAATCCTCTCATTAAAACGTGCGAACTTATGAAAAAATTGGGCATGCATATTAAACTTATTTACTCAGTTTTTCATGCTCTTTTAATTTCCGTGAAGAAATATACTGTGTTCCATTATAAAAAAATCAAGGTGATCTATAAACCTTTGTGTAAACAATGTAGGAAAAATTGCTTCATACACTGCTTCATATAATAAGTAGTTTATGAATAATTTCAAGTCGTCAAGTTAAGTAAATTACCCTGTTCAACAGAAAATTGCAAATGTGATTGCCTATATTGTTAATATTTTAAACAACATTTCTTTCAAGCACCCTGTATTCATTCAAAATCGAAATTGTAACACTTGAAACATCCAATTTTCTTCATTGAAAATAACATTAATTTTAATTCTTTGTAACTGTGGCTAAGTCTGTTGCGATCTGACAAACCTAACGTCACAATTTTCGAATTTTTATTTTTACATATTAAATCGAAGAAATTCAATTTATCTCGCTTTGTCGACTTTAAAATCCCCCTATCCTCAAATTCACGAATAACATTTCAATGGGTTCAAGTTCTTAAACTCTCAAAAATTCTCAAAATCCCATGAAAATTCACTAGACTAACGTAGGGTTGACGTACCCTAATTTGGAACAAATTTAATTTACTACACTTTATTAAGAATTACTACTTTTAATTTTGTACAGTTTGAAATTCCTCTCCCTTGAAAATTGGCTCGACGTTTTATGCGTTACAAGCGGAGAATAAAACGGAGGAAAAGAAGGGGAAGTATTTTGCCCAATATTACCGAGGACGCGACTACGCTCATAGTATACCCTCGATTTACGACGTCTGTCGCCAGAATACTATTTTCTTGACATCTGTCGAACTGATTCGATCATGTATCAGTGCACACACTCTCTTCCATCGACACACTGTTCGTCAACTGTTAAGTTCCAAAAACAGCTTTGCATCTGACGTTGCTACTTACCCCGGACTATTTGGACCGGAAGGGCTGAAGTTTCCGGTGTTGATGAGGCTCGCTGTGTCGGGCTTCATGTCCAGTGGACTCTGTGGGCCCACGGAGGACATGGACATATTGCTGTTGTCCAGACTCAGCCCTGCAACAAACATTTTTTTTATAAAATAAAAACCTAGAATTTTATTCAATTACAAAATTTACATTTCAAAGAAGAAAAATTGTCAGGTTAATTTAATTTCGACTTCTAACAACTTCTCGTTGAATGTTTTGTTTTCCAAGTCACGATAGATGTTGCCTTATTTTAATTGGTCCATAGTGAGTGCACCACTTTATGAAGTATTAAAACGTTAACTGTCCACTAAACCACATATGACTCAGGACAATTTGAACTCGTCCACGTACACACATGCTTTTATGATACAAAAGGAAGTCTATGTTTGAATTATTATGAAAACAATTAAATTAACAATGCTATTTGAATGCAAGGAATATGTCCTAAAAAAAGGCGAGATAATTTGTCATTTGTTTTTGGAAGATTAAGTTTGCATTCATAGTCGTTGGACAGAGAACGTGTTAACTCTTTATTATTTTTTCATTACTAATATATCTATGTTAAACGAAGAAAATTGAATTATGAAATCTAAAATGGAAGAAAAATATTGTGCAGACACACGGTAGAGAGCTGTTGCAATTTCTTACTTCTAATTCTTCAAATTAATTGCTTAGAATTTTCACCCTTAAAAATTCTGACTAATGGTAATAATCGTTCTGAACAGCGAAATGTTTCAATTTCAGGAAACGTTTCTACGTATCTCAAACGATATTGCCTCTCAATGATTCTCTCCGCAAAATTACACTTTTACCCCATTAATATTTACGACGCGTCGTCCTTTTACTTTCAGCCTCGGTCAGTCGCGATTCCACATCGTCGACCGATAGATCGAGGACGACGCGTCTTGATCCGCGATGCAGCCACGTTAATTACGCGAGAGTCGACGATTTACAGTTACAGGAAGAACAAGAATCGAAGATGAACGTAACTATGTGTTCCACACGCGTCATAACGTTTCTCTGATGAACAGCCAGATATCTAAATATAGCATCGCCGTCAGTTACAACGATCGTTAAACTTCTCTGAATGCACTATCGCGGAATTATCAACACGGTCTAAATTACAGGTTGAAACATTGCTTCGCGTCATTTGTGTATCGTGAATTTTTTTCTGCAAAAAGCCCTGTTTCCTTTCGACGTAGGGAGAAAATGGGTAACAGCTCTAACAAGACGAGAAAATGGAGGGCGTCGCGTAATTACAAACGGCGCAGCAACAGCAGCAGTTTTGTGTCTCCGTAGTAAGAAGTAGCAGCAACGTCGAGCAAGAATACAAATTGCTCGATTGCGACGCTTCGTCGTCGTAATTCGCGTTGCTCCGTCATCGCGCTGCTTTTTTAACGCTCTATTTCGAGCTCGATTCGCAGACCTTAGCGTGTACACGGCGTGTCGTAGCTTTTCTGCGGCAGCTCGAGATGACCAGAAGATAAATGACGCTTAAATGGGGTTCCGCCGGGCATCGTCACCCTCCATTGGCAATGAACGAATGGGAGAGGGGTGTAATTGTCGGGAATGACGAAGAAGAGCCTGCAAAAGCGAGTGGGAGTGTGTAGAACCCGGGAGAGCCACGGAGAACCGGGGAGAGACAGGGAGAGCCAAGCGGAGTTAGATAGAATTGAGAGAAATTTGTGTACCAAGAGAAGCTAGGAAGTACCGAAGGAGGTTCAGGAGGGTCGAATAGAGCTATATGCAGGCAAGGAAACACACAGAATCCAAGGAGAAGCAGAGAAAGATCGGGAGATTCGGGGGAAGCTAGAGATAGTTTAGAAAAATCAGAGTAGCAAGAGAAACTAGAAAATACTAGAGAAAACTTCAAAATATTGAACAGAGATGAGAAGAGACAAACAAAATGGAGGAACTTCCAGGAAAGCCAGGTCCTCTTATGTTATTCGCCACTCTCCCTTCCTCTTCCATGCCCCATCATTTTTCCATTTCTCTCGCGCACGAAACGATTCGATACCACAAAAAGATTCATCCACTACTCAACACTCTAATATCTATAACACTACTGCTTCGACGTATCCCTTATTTTTAGCTCGATACTTTACTAGGACGTTTACACGTGGTTATTTCGCTAGCGGTTAGAGTTTTCCCTAACAGATTATCAAATATTATCTACATTGTTCATCTGCCAGATAGAAGCAATTCTAAGAAAGCTTCTGCTACTCGATTCCCTGAAGCTCAGTTTGCTTTTTCTCGCCACTCGGTTGTTTGCTAACCTTGCAACAGGTAATTTCCACGGGAGTTCTTACGTCATGAACCAGCACACGTTACCCTTGACACACTAGCCTCAACGGGGTCAGGTTACCCGAATCTTCTTGAGGATCGAAGCATCATCCTTCTCGTAGGACAGCGTTCAAGTGTGAAAAGCCGCTTGCCGCTTGCAATAGAACTGCGAAACGCGAGAATTTTTGTCTAGAAAAGTTGGACTTGACGTTTGAAACGAAACGAAAAGAGCTTTCGTTTCGAAGTCTGTCGACGACCTTCAGACCCGTTTGCACAATTGCTCGTTGCGTAATTAAAGCAACGACATTTAATAAACGACGTGAATGAGGCGAGCGTAACACTCGAAATAGAAGTCGCGAAGGAGAGTTACGACCTCGAGGTAATTATATTTCCCGCGGAAACACACGCAGACGATCAGTGGCCGAAGTGTCGTTTAACCTTTTAAAGATGCGCCGCCATTGAACGTCGAGTGATTAACCTACTGAACTGAGTTTTCCGCAGAATTCTGTGCTGTCTTTGTTACTCTGATTCATTGAACGCAGTCATGGCACTTGAAATAATACGGTCCGAGTTTGGACTTTTTAAGATTATGTTTCTTTTTGGTGCATAATCTCCACTGTCACTTTCACTCTATTGTAATCATCGTTTTATTATTTTGTTCAATCTTTATAAAATGATTTGTATTGACGAATATTATAATAACAGCTGGTGTAACAAAATATACTGTCTACAGAAAAATATAACAGATACTCGATAATTATAGAAAAAAAAAAAAAAACAGGAAAATATATTTATAGAAATAAAAATTTTGAAATACTATTCAGAACAGTAAGATACATATCTTATAATTGAAATTTAGAAGAAGTTGCACTTCCTGTTCGAACTAAACCAGTGCCAACTTAAAGCGTAAGCTTTACAATAACAATATTAAAAATAACATTGAACAAAATTTTTTCATTATAGTCTAAGAATGTCCCTTTCTATGAAAAAAAAGAAGAATTATTACGATATCTTTACTAGTTTACCAAACAAAAATTGTTAAATACCGCTTATATTTCGGGCAGTGAAATTGGATTCCTAACCGGGTACCCTTTTGCAAAATTCTCACTTAAAATATTTGATCTTCCAGGTAAAAGATTTAAATATCCGGCCAGATCGTTGCTATTTGGCACATTTCCTATCCGTGTTTGCCTCAAGTTTAGAATTTTGTTATCAGAAAACTACTAAAATTGGACGATAAAGTAGACGACAATTCTGGTTATTGACACAAGGATTAACGTGTCAAATTTTCAAAACAACTGCTCGATCACCGAATTCCTCGAAAATCGTGCAAAAGACTTGCATCACTCCCACCGCTAGTTTGAACTCTAGCGGCGCGAATTGTGAACGCGGCTTTAAATCGTATCAAAGAGGGCGGGAGACGAGGACACGAGAGTGGCTGCAAGGCCAAGTCCGGTATATAATACCGGCAGTGTCGGGCACCTTGACCAGACACAAACACAATGGTGCAACGCTCGAAAACGATCGTGCATCACACAAACGTACGCGCGAGAAGAAGAAGTGGTGTTTGACCGATGTTCTCTGTAGTGAGAACGCTAATATCGTGGTCTGACGAAATTTACGTGTTAGGGCGTTGACTCGAGGAGGAGGAGGAGTTGGAACGGATTGTTCTACTGCGAGTAGAATGTGTTTCACTTTTTGCAAATAAAATTCACCCTTTTCTTTGTACTTTGCTCCAACCTCGAATCACAATTTAAAGGAAATTACTCTTCCCGTAAATTGTAAGAATTCCAGGCAAATTGAACGTCGATATAACCGAGGCCTGTGTAGAGAGACATACACATTTAGCAAAAAATAGAATTACTCCGATTTTATTCTACTGCACAAGAGAAAGATGTAATGTTCAATTTACATGCAATGATTAGTATAGCGATATATCTTCAAAGTAAACTACTAAAATTTAGGTCCTTCGTATGCATATTGGTATGTTAGAATTGAAAAATATAGCTTGAAAGCAAAGATGTAATTTTTCAAAGAATTCTTCATTTCTTTCTTTAATTTTTCCATGAGAAGATGTCACTATTAATGAACTAAACAAGATACAGTAAAACTTGATTCATATACCTACTCACGTTGATTACATTTTTATATTTTAGTGAGAGAAGCAAGGATTTAACCTTCAAACCCTTTGCTCAGAAAATTGGATCTCAGTATAGAAGCAAAATTATCGAAGCGTTCTTCCTGGAATAACAGAATGTCTCAACTGTTAAAATGATCAATAGTCAAGTAATAATTTCAAAATCACGATATAACGTGTTAGATTTATCAGTCAGTTAGATATAACAAAAATTAATCTAACGCCTTACTAGGAAGTATATATTACTTTTGTACACGTTCGGAGAAATCCGTTTAGCCTTACCACCTCTGTTTAGTAAAGATCTAAATGTTTATGATACGTGACAAAAGGCCCTTCGGTCCCAAGCGGGGTCGTAGACAATATTAGGGCGTTGCGTAGGAGCATTCTCAGTCTGTATACAGTGCTCTTACCATCAAGTAGAAAAGCGAACCTTCCTTGTGTCTAATAAAAGTTTATAGTTTAAAATGAGGATTATTAATTATTTAACAACCAATAACTCCCATAATCCAATATAACGAAGCTTAAAAATTTCCAAGAAATATCACAAGTTTTGTTCGATAAGTTTGTGGATAAGTTCCTGTGACAGAATTATTATTGAGTGAAATGAGAACTTAGGCTGTGCAATGAATTTGTAATTTGTGACAATGTTGGAACTGCACGATTGCTTAGACTGCAGGCACAAGGAGCGCTAATGTGACTATTAATAACGTGAAACAAGAAAGTGACATTAGCCAGACAACTCTCGTGTCTCCAAAGTTCCTAACTTAATTATAATTACGCTGCAGTTTTCAAGTTAGCAGTGCCAAGCTGCAGTGTTCAAGCAACAATCTCAACAATATTCAATATAAACTACACGTACAAAATATCCTTAAATCAAAACTTCACCAACGCTAAGAAATTTACATTTCAAATTTCATTTATTCCCCGTCTAATCTTTTCTCGAACTAAAAGAACAAGAAAAAAAAACAGTCATCATTCATCGGTTAAAAAAAAAGAAAAAAAAAAAAGATCAGACATTTACAACGAGCCGCATGCATTTTTCATAACGGCCTGCTGGAAAGAAAAGAACATAAATTACCAGGTGGCGCCGTGTTAGGAGGAAGGAAGGGCGTAAATAACAGAACGACCTACGGCAACAATGAGTCAAGTGCGTTGGCTTCTCAATATTTAAGCAATATTCACCTTTAAAGGTGAGCCGAGCGTATCGAACGCTCGAGCAACCTGATTTTCAAGGGCGAATCAGAAGAGAACGTGAAATTGGGAATGGTCATGTCCCTCTCTCGCGTGGCCGTCGAAAGAGTATCGATCGTGTTCTCGTACCACAGCGACAAAACGCTCGGCGAGTCCTCCTCTGATCATCCTGGGGATGCGTTATTGCGTCTCGTTCCGTGAGTTGGTAACGCATATACAGTGACTGTCGCTTAAATTCGTACAACTAGCGGTTCGGCCGGTTTTTTGCAAACACCTCCCCAATCTCCCGATACGAATTAGACAGGAAAATACGATTACACAACATTACAAATAAGGAAGGTCTTAGAAAAGCTTTACAAGAGGCTTACAAATTTGATAAAATCAGTTCCTCGACGACTAGAACGTGTTGAAAATGCATTTGGTTACCCTACGAAATATTAATATAAGTTATTTACGTTACATATTACATATTGTAAAAATGTATCTAATTCTTTCTGTACGATTATCATATGTAATGACAAATTTTATCTAATTTACTAAGTATTACTAAACATTTTGTTATAGTTTTGCTGTATGCCAAATAAAGAAGCATTAAACTATACGCCTGCGTATAGGTTTTAATCGTTTAGTACAATTTTCACGTTTTATTGAAAAAAAAAAAAAAACGGCCGAACCGCTAGGTGTACGATTTTAAGTGACAGTCACTGTATACTGCCAGATGAAAGGGGATGAAAGATGTTGGCAGTTTCGCGGAAATTCTAATACTGCGTGATGGATGAAAATTAGGAAGAAGTTTGCAGGAGTATGTACGAACGACAGGATTTGAAAGGAAGAGTGAAAAGTATACAGAGTGTTCATCGCTCTAACATACAACACGATTTTTCAGCCATTTGCGACGATGCAATGAAAAATATTAGGTCGTCTTCACGATGTGTTTCGTATTTCGAGTTACTTTCGAGAAATGAAACCATTCATTTAGACGTGTACTGTGGCTCGGTTAGAAAAGTTAAGAGAAGCAATAGCAGTGAAACGTCCAGAACTATTAAATCGGAAAAAATTACCTGAATTCTGTTGGGAACGTTGCCTTGTCAGATTGTTTAGTGGGCAAAAAGTTCGACAATGTCGACTCTATAAGAAATAACATTGAAAAATATTTTACTGGAAAACTGAAGAAATTATAGCGACGGCGTAATGGCTCTGCCAAAAAGATGGGAAGAAGTTGTGCATACAACGATAATGAAAATTTCGAAAATAGTTTGTTTTCATAGTGAACCCAAGGTCGCCCTGAGTTTTTCTAAATGGAACCGTATAATTTTTTTTCATTATATTGTAGAGAACGTTGAGACGAATTCAAGAAACACATTACATGGCACTTTTGTTACAATACTTCAGAGAGCTACAAAGTAGCAGTAAAATGCTAATATTCTGGGAAGTCATAAAATAGTAATGTTATATAGAGTCACAAAATGGTCGTAAAATATTGATGTTCCTCAGCGTCACAAATAATAGAGACACATATTCGATACTATTATAAAATATTAATACAGTGAGATAATATTCGTAGAATATTAACTGCTTCGCTACAGCAGATTTTAGTATGTAACACGCGTGGCAGACGATAAAGGTTTTCAGAACCTTTCGTTTTGGCATCTTCAAATTTTTATAAAACTTTTAATTCATAATTCATCGTTTTTAAATTTATTTTAGTAAATTAAGGTGGAAACGCGCAAAAAAGAAAAATTAAGGATTAGAAGGTACAATGTGTCAAAAACGCCTATAGGCGTCAACAGCAGTGAAAGAGTTAACGCAGAGCCATAAAATCCCACTAAAATGGTAACATTCTGCAAAATCACAAAATACTATACAGATTTATAATTTCATCAACCCTTATATTAGTTAATATAACTGGTAACGAAGTATTTCTCCATTTCCCTTTCAATCCATTCTTCTAACCTCAGCTAACAAAATAAACCAACGCACAGTGCACTTTAAAACTAATTATAAACATAAAGAACTTAGAAACATTAAAATAAAGAACAGCCAATTTTCAATCTCCAATAATACTTTCCAAAACGTAATACCGTCGCATATTTTCCTCTCTCTTGATGCCTAAGTACAGCGAACCTAGGAATGCTGAAAAAAAAAATAACCAATTTTCGCACTCCAATTACTTTCCAAACCATGATACTGTCACGTATTTCGCTATCTCTAGATCTCAAATTTCGCTTGATGTAAAAAAATTATGCCACTTCTCTGCAAGCACATCCTTGCAAGAGAAGACGAGGCGGAGAGTATTAATGAAACATCTACGACGCGGCGTAAGGGGATCTTTCGGTGAATTTTTCGCGACTGAAACTCGAGACCGGGGAAAGAATGGACGAAAAGAGGGAGGTAATACCATGGATATAACAGTGGCAGGAGATAAGAGGAGCAAGGGGCTGATGGGACGCGACAAAAGACACCCAGTGGCGTTATTAAAAAGAAACATAATAGACGGTATCGTGTTCCGTAAGTGCTGCCACATTAATAACGAATGTCTCGCGAGAACGTTTTCGCGCTAATAGGAGATACATGTAGGACAGAAGGTACATACACTAGTGTATGTTCATTTATGTATAGTAAGTTCAATTATACTTTAAGAGATTTCAGCATTTTCTTATGACCATAATACTATTATATAATTCATACACTCAGTTTAAGGCAACGCTCGGAATCAACTGTTCTACTGCCGGGAAATATACTCTGTTTTCGCCTTATATAGGAATTCGCGATTCTTTTGTTTATAAATCGGACATTTGTTATACATTGCCACCATTCTCGTGAACGAAGGGGTTGAAACGTGATCAGCGGCTAAAATTTTACATTAATACTTTAAACTGGCAAAAAGAATAGAAATTAGTATTGAAACTCGAAGTGCAATTATTACACTTAGAAAGGAAGGTTATTCTTTGCGGAATATTGCAAGGAAATTGAAAGTGTCATACAAGGGCGTGCTGGGTACAGTAAAACGTTTTGCGGATACTGGTAGTTTGAAAGACAAACCACGGTCAGGAAGACCCAAAATCACGTTGAGAGCTGAAGATGTAAGAATAAATATTATTTGCAAACGAAACAGACGATTAACGGCCTCGGAAATTCGTGTAGGATTTAATGATAGTAGACCGAATCCAATATCTCTGACCACGGTGAAATGGCGGCTCAGAGATGATGGTTTAAATTGCCATATAGCAGTCAGGAAACCATTGCTTTCGTCGAAAAATCATAAAATGCGGTTGGATTGGGATAGCAGTCAGGAAACCATTGCTTTCGTCGAAAAATCGTAAAATGCGGTTGGATTGGGCAAAAATTCACAAAAATTGGACACCTACGGACTGGGGTAAGGTTCTTTGGACTGACAAATCCAAGTTCGAAATATTTGGATCGCACCGAAGGATATTTGTTCGCCGATCTGTACAAGAAAAAATATTGCCAGAGTGTATTGTACCTACTGTTAAACCTGGTGGTAGTTCAGTTATGGTCTGGGGATGTTTCTCAACGGTTGGAGTAGGAGACCTAATCAAAATAGAAAATACAATGAAAAAAGAAGACTACAACCAGATACTCGAGCAGCACGCTCTACCATCAGGTCACCGATTAATACGTAGAAATTTTATTATGCAGCAAGACAACGACCCTAAGCACTCATCTAAATTATGTAAAGGGTTCTTATTGCAAAAAGAAACAGAACGAGTCTTGAGGAATATGACATGGCCAGCACAATCACCGGATTTGAACCCGATAGAATTTTTGTGGGAAGAGCTCGATCGGAATATCCGGTTGCACTGTCCAACATCGAAAGGACACCTTTGGCAACTACTATAAGAAGCATGGAAAAGTTTAAAGTTAGAAATACTCGTAAAACTAATTGCCAGGATGCCCAGGATATGTCAGGCTGTCATTAGAAGTAAGGGCGGCTTTTTGATTAAAAGGCAATTTAAAGAAAAATATCTATTTCTTCGTACAAAAAATAATATAAAATGAAAAATATTCAACTTATAAGTATTTTGACAAATAAAACTTCCTCAATTACTTTGTAGGCGTTCAATTTTTCTTAGAAATATCCTGTTTCTCTTAATTTACGTAGTGATTCCAAACTTTTGGCCGGTAGTGTAAAAGCTTTATTAGACACATTGGTCTATATGTATAATATGTATATGTATAAATGACGTCGAAAAGAGTTCCAGGCCGTTGTGCTTCTATTGTATAATATTGATACGATTTACCTTTTTAATGTGATTCGTAACTTGGGAATCGTAAAAAAGTATTTTATTATGAACTAGTAACATTTGAAATAAGATATTTTTGCGATTTTTTTTTTTTTAAGTAGGGTAAATCGTAGCGTGATGGACCACTTTCTTTTTAAAGGTAGAATTTCGTTTATAATTAATTGAATAAAATGCAGAGGTTTTTGCTTAATTATTTTTTGCAAATTAAATGAACTTACAGCAATAATTTTCAATAACACAAAAATTATAATACTGCTGCAACAATAAGCATATCAAAAAATTATAACACTGGTCCAGCTATTCAAAAAAACGTTAAAAATACAAAAACACGTTAAAAACGCTTCAAATTCGATACTATGCAGTAAAATTTAAGAGAACATATGTCTGTTTTTACATGTCGCAAAGACGAAATTGTAGGGGAAGAAATTTTTACACCTACGTTAAATTAAAAGAACGAAAAGTTACATTTTACAATATGTACTTAAATGCAACGTAATTAGATGAACTCCTGGGAAGTACAACATATAGAACTGAAGTATGGTAATGGTCGTGAAATCTATCGAGTATTTTAAAGAATTATGTAGGTGGTCCATTTACCCTAAAAGTTTTTTTTTTTTAAGAGTTTACAAAAGATATATAAGTGTTCGAATGGACTTTAAACAAACAAAAAGTATATGTCTTATCTTGTGATCAAGACTTATACGAATAAAACACCTAATTCAGTCTTTTATTGTTGCACCCCGTTAAGGGGGTATTCTAGTGTGACGGTTTGAAAAAATTGATTCCTTTTTTGCATATGTTGAAAGTACAACTCTTGAAAAATGTACTCTTAACATTTCACAGTTGCATTCGATAAAATAACGAAGTTATAGCTCGTTTAGTGTGACGCATCAAAGGTCGACGATAGAGAAAATGGAATTTCGCAATAGTAAACCGCGTGGTAATCTGCACATATGTATATATGTATATGTGGAATTTACTTGGACTTGTGACTGAGGTTCGTAAAAGTGTATTTAATGTAACAACAATGATAGTTTATTAACACAAGTAAAGAAATAAAATAGAAACCAAATGTCGACGTTAATCATAAACCTTCCTCTCCTTATTTGGCAGTAATTATATTTAATAATGGATAATTGAAATGTATGTGAATTGCTGTAACAAAACTCGCATCAATCGCGCGGAACAACGCATAAATGACTTCACTAAAAAAGCCAGAACCGATCGGAAAGAAGAAAGAGCAGCTCAACAACATTTGTTTCAAGAAGAGGAACGTCCCCTCTACGATCCTGGACCGTATCCTAAATGAAATTATCCGTAAATTGCAATTAAAACTTTAAACGTTTTTTTCTCGAAACCATGTTTTTTAAAATGGTTGCTACGATATCTCAAAAACTACTGTATCAATCAAACTCAAATTTTGCACATGTCTTTAGCACATATATGGCTATGGTCGGTAGTAAAATTATTCCAAAATATATATTTTTCTAATTTTTGCAGCCTCCGAAAGACAAAAAAAAAGTCGAAAAAATCGAAATTTCGTATTCAAAGTAACGCCATTTCTTTAATTTTCAATATTTTTCTCTTATTTTACTTGCGACCATAGCCAGAGGCATACCAAATAAAAATCAATTTTATTTCTTAAATTCAGATAAGCAGAACGGCTCAAATCATGACAAACACCAACGTACTTTTTTTTTTCATGCCCATGTTTGACGTGTTCCACAGCAGCCATATTTAATTATTTCTCAACAAAAAAATTTGTAATCATTCTGCAAGGACAAGTAAATACATAGGAATAAAGCTCATGTTAATAACTGTTACTGAACTTCTATAACAAATTAGCAAAGAAGGCCTAAAAAAACGGCTGTCACACTAAAATACCCCTTTAACATGAACGGCATTCTGGACACATGTACCTTTCGTCTGTACTTTTGCCTACATAGGGACTTGAGATCATCTTGATGGAAAGAATTATTGTATAATATATCCTAATACTCTCAAAAAAGCCCTTGCAAAAAGGAGAAATTTATTGAAGTATAATGCATTAGAAGAATGATCTCGTCTTCTTAAATTGAGTTAACAGTCAAGTGGTATTTGATTTAATATTTTGATACATTTTTAGTAGTAAAAACTCACTGAAAAAGATGTTCTGTTTATGTGTCGATTTATCATTGAATATCTGCATATGCAATGCTAATAACAAAGTAACATTTCTTCATTTTAAAATGACATACCGTCTACAACTGAAGGGTTCTAAATCACAAGGTTTCAAGTACTAAAAAGTACGAAGATGGTGTACATGTACTAATGAAATGTAGAAACGAGTATTTTGAACATTCATTAGTACAAAATATCAGGTCTACCGGAAAGTTCTGTCCGTTTTTCAATTAAAAGAAAATAATACATTTTCCATACATTTATTAATATTTACCGAACAATATAATTTCCATCGTTACTAATAACCACTTCCCAGCGTGATGGTAATCTGTGGATTCCATTTCTGTGGAATGACTCATCTTTGGATCTTGAGATGACATTGTCGGACAGAACTTTTCGGTAGACCTAATAGTTTTCCGCACAATAATAATTTTTCTATTTCCTTTCCTCTTTATGGAGTGTTAGGATTGTTCTAATACCAATAAAAATTATGTACAATGGCACTTACAACGTTGTGCTATGAAAAGTTTCAATTGTAGAATCTGCAAAAAAGAACTGAAAAAGGCGGTTGTGTTTGTCACTCTTCGAAGGGGAAAGTAATCTTCATAAGTGAAGAAGATAAAGTCTGACTACTGAAGTATAAAAAGATGAAGATAAAACACGTATTATGGAAAAGCTCCGAATGAAGAACTTCAAGTTTGAGAGCTTGTCTCTTTATAAAATTACAGCATTAAGTTTCTAAATAATGTGCTAATGAATCACCGATGAAAACTGCAACACTACAAATACTAGGTCATCCCATAAATAATGTCGTTTTAGAAGCCCAGTTTCAATGCAAAAGTAACAGTATTTATACTTACTGTTAATTGACGATATATTAATCATTGTTTGCGAGGATCATTTACCATTTTTCAAGTAACTTCCTAATCCTCTTTTCAAAAAAATTCTTATCTGTTGTATTAAAAAACTGATCAAATATTAACTTTAAGTAGTAACTTCATAAGTAAATCCTACCATTTAAAAAGTTTTCTAGCGAACGAAATACATGACGATACAATGGTCAGGAGAATATGGTAGATATGGTATTAACCCTTTGCACTCTGAATTCTTTTTTCATTTTCTTTCCAATAACTCCACATTATTTTAAGTGCTTTATTTAAAAAGCACCTCAAAGGACAATTAGGTGATAGGAAGCAATGTAAACAATTGCTTCGTTACATATATATGACACTTTTCTGTAACAATTGCACTTTTTTTTTTTACAAAAAAGGGTCATATACGTAATGTTGCTTATCTAAGTATAAAAAAAAGTATTGCGAAATATAATACATATTTAAACTGGCAATTTAAAAATGTCGAGTGCGACTCGACATAGGAGTGCAAAGGGTTAATTTCCAGTTCAATTGTTTAATTTCTTCTATTCTTGTTTTTCAAATCTAATCGTTCAGCAACATGGTGTGGACCAATAAATAAGTACTTTCATGCTCAACACCTTCAAACACGCTACACAAATTTACCAAATGTACTTCTACAGATTGTAAAGTAAACCTAGGGAAAATAAATTAAAAAAAAAAAAATTTTCTTTTTGATGCGTATGAACATCGAACCAAGATAAGAAGCGACGTTACTCATGATCTAATATTTGGCTTAAAATAATCATCCCAGTCACAGTAACAAAACAGAGAATAAAAGTTAAATCCATAAAAAAGCACATTGTCTGTCGAATTGCATCTGTGAGACAGTAAAAGCGAAATAATTTATTTCCCGTAGAATCTGGTTTTGTGGAATCGAATCCTGTTACACGTACCACGGAACAATAATTATTAGCGTTTTAAACGCGATGCGATATTGCGAAACTATCCTCGGACCATGGAGGAAGATGAATATTTATGTTCCAAGAAGCGTTGGAAGCCTTGAAAACAGCAATAAACCGTTTCACTGCACCGTTTCGTTGCATTCCACGTTCCAGCGGGATGGAAAACGCGAAGAAAAGCCAGCAACAGTGAACTATAACGTAGTATAGTAACCCACAAATACGATTGTTTTACTATCTCTCTCGCAGTTTCGACTTCGAGAAAACAGTCTGTGTTGCATCTTGACTTTCGCGAAACGATCAGTTTTATCGCGTTACGCTTTATTTCGATCCCTTTACTTTCTCACACTTCGATCGCTACGTCCACCAAAATTAGAGTACAATTAAAAAAAAAGAAAGAAAAGAAAATGATGCACAATACTCCGTAAAAAAAAGGTTTCCTCCAATTTTTTTCAACGTATAACTGAAGTTTAGTTTTCTATTTTGATTAGCGATAGAGAATAGGCGGTAAACTCTCTTCTAAAAATTTTTATAAAATACAGCAGACCCCTAAGTATACAAAATGTAAAATAAATAGTTAAGATGTAACAGTAAAATATTTTTTCTTTCATTTTGAAACAGACAAATGTTAAAATTAAAAATATTTCGTTACTACGTACTTTACTTGAAGTGAAGGAAGCTGTTACACTTTTATTCACATTTATTTTGCAATTTTAGTTTTTCAAGTAGTTTCGCCAAAAGGGCGATGGTCCTATAGTTCGTTATTGTTGCGATAAACCTTGCCTGTTAACACTGTTGCTTTCTTACAGTATGTACACAATAAAACAATTACCATATAATATAATATACCATCAATTACGAGAACTTTGCTACACTATGAAAATGTAAACTTATGTGTCATGTTATACGAACATCGTCACAATTTTTGCGTCGTGTTATACAAATCTGAGTTATACGAGGGTTTACCGCATTAACCCTTTGGACTCCTTTGTTGAATGTGACTCGAATGTTGTTCGGGTCGCGTAATATTCGATGCTTAATTGTCGAACCGGTACGCGAGTTTAATCACACTTTAATTTATTCAGTGTGAAATGCTAAGAACTAGTTTTATTTGAGTGATCAGTGATCAGAGTGATACTTGAGGTGATGTCGCCACGAGGCTATCAAAATATTAATTTTCGTAAGACCAACTGCTAAGACTTCCAAAAAAGGACGCGCTTCTGCCTCGTTTCCTTAGTTTTATCCGCTCGGCCAGTTGCTGATTGGTGGCTGATTTCTTCTGGCGGTTGTAGGTGCTGACTCCTCATTGGAGGAGGTTGTTTAGGTGGGACGCAGCTCTTTCTAAGGGAAGGGGATTGTTGCTAAACATTAGGAAACCCCCATTTTTGGGTTTTTCCCAGTGACCTCTCCACTGGGGGTACGGTACGTGCGAGAGGACCGGTACCTCAGTCTGGCGGCCAAGTGTAATTGAACAAGTTTTTGACGATAATCCGCCAAACCGAGGGTTCGTCGCGATTTCTTGCGAGGCAACAATATTTTACAATATTTTTTTTACCTGGATGAGCAATAGGTACACATATGTATATATGACCCTTAATGCTATTTTCAATATAATTAGTAAAAAAATTGTTTAAATAGGTTCCTGTCAACCAAATGTCTTTTGAAGTTCGTTTCAGATAAAATTCTTAAAATAATAGGGAGTTATTGAAAACAAAATTTTTAAAAAAATTTCGAGTTCAAAGGGTTAACACTTATACGGAAATTGGGCCAATTTGGCCCAAAATACATATTAATAATC
>NW_017100290.1:126543-140752 GCF_001263275.1 Habropoda laboriosa | reverse complement strand
AATAATCTTTACAAAAAAGAACAAAATTTATATGATTTTTTTAATGGAAACCAATTATATTTTTTATGCACACTCATGGCATTTGTAGGTCAATTTGATCTGATATGCGTAAGCTTCGGTGATTATGACTTTAATGATCTTTTGTCATGCTTCTTCTATTGCGTACTTTTTTTTTGTCACGAACGCTAATATGCCTTTGTGTTTTCCATAGTATAACCATCACGAGTTTAGTTCGAGTCTTCCAAAGCAGCGTTTCTCAACCTATGGGTCGTGATCCAAAATTTGGTCGCGTCAAATTTTTAATGGGTTACAAAATGACAGCTGCTACCTTGCACCAGAGCGAGAAAAAACGGCGAAATGATTTCACGTGTGTATTCAAGAATGGTTTCGGTCATTTCGCATCGCTATCAAAATGAGGAATTATCTGCCAAATAATTAATTTCACTCCTATAAGATGGAGTAAAATTATTATTATTTCTTACTTACTGTCAAATGTGCATAATTTTATTCATTTATATAATATACAATGACTCCAGTCAACCAGGTTTTTAAAAATTTTATATCGTAAACATTTGGGTCGCGGTACTATTACAAACAAATGTTGGATCATGCGGCGAGAAGGTTGAGAAATGCTGATCTAAAGACTGGTGCAACACGTTATTCTTTACAGCTTGATTTTCTACGATGGAGTGCCAACAAACAGTACGTATTTGCAAAACCTATTTTCATTTCTAGTAGTACTTGTAATTCGATAAGTAACAAAATTTGTAGTACAGTGAAGGTATGTTTTTTTACTTTTCATCCCGTAAGTTCGTGTCGAAGTTTAGAATTTAGATCAATATTTCTACGAATCTTTAAATTTGATTTAAAAAAAAAAACGAAAGCGCCTTCTCATTCTGCAATTTTTCTTATTTTCTTGGGGGTCGCTATAAAATTTCTTTGGATTTTCATTAAAATATTTTTCACTTTCAATACGAACTTATGGGTTGACCTAATAGAAGAAGATTGCGTGACAGAAAGAGAAGTAGGTAAAGAAAGCTTAGATTCCGAAGAAAGTTTAGGCAATCTTCCTTTAGACGAACGCATAGGAATTGAACATAGTAATTTTAGATATTATAAATCAAAAGGTAACTCTATATTATGGCGTGCTCATGTAGTACCTCGAAGTGGCCTAACGCGAAAAGAAATGATTTGGTCGTCTCGCCCAGGACCGGCAAAGCAAGCGACATTATTTCATACAATTTCAATATAATATTGAAATTATATCGTACAAGTTTAATAAATCATTAGAATTAATTAAGCCGTGATAATTAAACGAATTGAGTTTTACTTTCTTATAGGTTTGGTACCCATTTCTTGTAAGTATATAATACTGATTCGATTTGACCGAAATTTACTTATTCGCGTAACTTTACAAACTCCGTACAAGGATTAAAATGCTGAATTCTGTATCGGTGAAATTTCGATTAATTGTTGTATGTACTTTTCAAAGAGAAATGATAAATCAGCGTTTATAGATTAACGGACAAAAATGAACAGTTTCACAGTTTTGTTTGAAGGGTTGAAATGAGCCCCCTGTCTCTCGTTTCTCATAAGACTCGTGATGAATTAACGAGAAATGAGCGGTTCCCGCTAAGAGCGTCCATTAGTGAACGAGCATTGAAAAGCAGAAATTTCTTCTTTTCGATTCCCATCGTTGGACCAATGCTTTTAAGCTGATCCCTCGCGGTCTTTATTAATTCATTCGGAGGATTATCACTACGCTGAAACCTTTTCAAACTTGTTACTTCCTGTAACAGAGCGTCCTGAAAACAAGAATACAATTGTACTGCTGGATGCAAGAAGTTTTACTCTTTTTGAGTAAAATGCTTAATTAGATTCTACATTCTTTTTCACACATGCCCTCTAAATTTCATTGTTGTATCTTTAAAATTGACAGATTTACAGGAAATTTTGTAAATCAATGTTGGCCAACTGACTCTTTACTCTTCTAAAGATATATTCAAGCCAGACATAAATTAACCTGAACGTAGTACGATTTTCATTTATAAAACATTCAATTGTCTTCCTCCTGTCTTTCCATTAAATGTAACACGGGATTACCGATTTCTTAGTTTTGTGATTGTGAACGGATTTATCGCGGAAAACCAGAAGAATGGAATCTTCGGGCAGTACAGTAGACAGTGCTTAAAGAGGGAGATTAGAATTTCTTTTCATCGCGTTTTTATTACTATTTTGTTTTAATTATTATTAAAATATTATGTAAATAATAAACGAATAATACAAAATTATGTTAAGAAACAATACTGTTTCCTGTATATCACCGTTTCACAAAATAAAGGCCTCAGAGGGCTACAATTGAAGTTCATTTTATTCATTAACCCTCCGTAGACAAACAGGGCAGTTTGCGTCCAAATCTAATCTTTTTACTGTTTCAAGCTTTTAAAAAATCCGAAGAAATTCTGGAGTACTTATCAAAGTCTCTACTATATTATACAATTGTTCGTTAAGTCAAATGTTTAAAACTTTTTTCAATATAAATAAAAATTCGTTTCGAAGAAATACGAGAGTGAAATTTCACTTGGGTTGTCAAGGACCCAGATTACCTACAAAGGGTTACTGAAACTGTAAACAAGAAATATCAAATTTTTTAACATTACAGGCAGCCTTACAACAATTCCGCTACATACAAGAAATATTTAACTTTTAAATGTTTAGAGACTGTTTTCTCGAAACGGACTTTTCACACTCAGGCTTCTCTTGCATCCAACAGTACAATTTCATCTTAATTCGTAGAAATGAACTCAAAAAACAATAATTGTTTAACAGAATGCAATACGAAGTTTCGAGAACGCTTAATTAATTCGATCGTTGATTGCGCGTTAATTAGAACGAATCGATACGCTCATCTTCCAAGTCTCCGTTCAATAAATTACTCAGATTATGTGCTGCTGGGTATAAATACATGGGAAAAAATGAGGGGGGGAAAAAAGTGTCACGTAGTAATTTTATGATAATGGGTTTATGTAACAGGCGACTGCGTAGAAATAGTTTTCTCGAGGCGTTTTATGAGAGGGAATGGGAAAAAGTCCGCGTTTCGCGATACTTTTGATAGCTTATCGAGACGACGAGCGTTCCATTCCGCTTCGCGCTGCATTTTGTTGCTATTTTCGGTACAGTGTGTCGTCTAAACGTGTCCGCGCGTAATCTAATGCTAAAGATAACAACCGACGCAACGGCGTGCACCAGGGCAGATAAATTTCGATGAAAACTGCGGGGAAAATACAGTACAGACGCTTTAGAATTCGTTTCCTTATTTGCAATTACAAGATTTGAAAATTAAAGCGAACCAACGTCGCGAAACTCCGTTAATAAAAAATTGTTCTAAATTACAACGGTCCCTGGTAAAATGTTAACGTCATATCGTCCGCCAAAGCCACGAATGTGCAAAGTGTCACCTTTTGGGTAATAAAGTGGGCTGAATGCGACTAAAGGCGGAGGAGACGATCAAAAATTATTTCATACTTAAATTTAAGTCTGAAGCGAAGATTATTATTTGTAAGAAAATTTCGAATATTTTCATCTCCAGAATTATTCGATTACATCCTGCATTTTTTCATGGTGTTGGCATAAAGGCGACGATACGTAATAATAACATCATTGTCAACGACTTCTAACACTTCTGAAAACACTTTTAAAAATCAGATTTTCACTTGTCTCTAGAATCGTTTCGACACTATGACTTTTTAATGAACTGTTCAGGTTTAGAAGCAGAAAATAAGTAAGTGAGAAATTAAGGTGACTGCTTTCCCATTTGAAAAATCGAATTTCACGAACCACTGTAAATCTGGAAAAGAATGACTTTTCGATGTAAACTTCACGCCAGTTAAATCACTAATGGTAACTACATCATACTGTATCAACAGTTTTCCTCTTCACTTACGTGATACTGAGTTACACGCACAGTTCGCGTATATTTTTATCAAATCTCGTACACTAAACCGTTAACCATAAAAATTTCTACAGTTCATTGCAACTCGTTAATAATTCCAAATAATTTTCTCATCGAGTAAACAATCTCGAAGAGTTAAATTCTCGAAGATCTAACTTGTTAATAACGTCGAAACGATAAAAATGAAAATTCCTCGAGGAAAAATAACGAACGCTGTCGTGAATATTTCATATTCGCACACAAAAAAGAAAGTAGAATACACTACGAAATAATTCATGATAAAATGTCAGACGACAGAAAGAAGGCAAGAGGGAACGAAATTTCCATATTGATAGAAAATATTCATTTCTATAGAAACTTTAATTTCCATGGGAATTTTTATTTGCATAATCAACGATCCAGGAGTTCGAATTATACGAGGTTACGCGAGTTTCAATGAAGCGTCGGTTATGAATATTGATCCGTGATTGATATGAATCACGTGTTCTACAGGAGGAGTTGAACTATGCGTTCCGAACGCGTCTATCGGTGTGCCGGCGAGTCTCTTTAATCCGGACGGCATTGAGGCTCGCGAGGCAGCCTGAAATGAGTAATGCAAAACGCGATGCCGCGGCGTTCGTTGGTCGACGCTAACTTTAGATCCGTGTAAACGGACGTATAAGCGCTGAATTAAGCAAATAACTCGGCGCACGCGGTACACGTTGCATATATTAGCTCTGCGACGGGTTTTTCGCGCTATAGTGACTCGTGTGATCGACAAACAAGGATCGAAGATCCTAAAATACTAAAACGTACACTCACGTTCGGTAAGTATATTAGGACACTTGCTGAATGTAAAGCGTACCGAATTTGACTGAAGTCTATTGAAATCTATTGAAATCTACCATAATCTACCAAAATTTACTAAAATTTACTGAAATCTACTGAATTCTACAGACGTCTACTGAGACCTACTAAAATCTACTTACTGAATATGAAGCAAGCCTCATTGTTATTACAAGTTTAACCCTTATGTCAATAACCAGAATTGTCGTCTACTTTATATGAATTCTACAGACGTCTACTGAGACCTACTAAAATCTACTTACTGAATATGAAGCAAGCCTCACTGTTATTACAAGTTTAACCCTTATGTCAATAACCAGAATTGTCGTCTACTTTATCGTCCAATTTTAGTAGTTTTCTGATAACAAAATTCTAAACTTGAGGCAAACGCGGATAGGAAATGTGCCAAATAACAACGATCTGGTCTTGCAAAATTATGCAAAAGGGTACCTACCCGGTTATTGACATATTATTTGACACAATAATCATTCAAAAATTATCAAGATCCTAAAAACAATTATTCATTTTAGAATCTTAACACATTACCGTCCGGAGATATAAAAATATGGATTTTGTTGATGGTACATATAAATAGGGTTTTACACACTGTGCATTAAATTATGGCGGCCTATAAATATGTGTTAGAGGTGATATTTCTTATCGACCAAACTGAACATACACATGTATCATATAAACATGCTTCAAATTTGACAAAAACATATTTGATATTTTAAAAGTTGTAACAATTTTTGTAAACCGATGCAACATTGTCGGAAACCTTGAAATGTGCCGGCTGCGCACATCAGTTTTCGCACAAACAGCCCGGACCGTATAGTGTTAAAGTACAACGAGTACACGTGTATATTTTTACTAATATATAACGTCAACTTTGGCGAGGAAATATAATTTAAATCATGTAATACATGAACGGCCAAACTGCAGCTCGAGAGCCGCATGGCGGCTCTTTGAGGCTCTTACTGCGGCTCCCATATAATTTATTATATAATAATTCCTTTGTGTGTATAAATTTCGATTTAGACCTGATGCACACGAGCAACGCGAAACCGCGGCGACATGTATTTACATAAAAATTCATTTATAGTAAAACTATTGTCCCAAAAAGATATATACACACACACGTAAACTGTTTCTAATACTGTTCCTATAGAGGCTCCGGAGCATTTTTGATGGATGATATTTGGTTCCTATTGTGACAAAGTTTAACCACCCCTGATATAATCCTTTCTATACGAACACAAGGGGTGTCCTGATAATTATGGACGGCAGTGTATATGCTAAAACGATAAAATATATATTTATAAAAAAAAAATAAAGTCACAAAAAACCTTCTCTAGATTGCGTTAGTTTGTACCGTTATATTAAGAAGAGAACTCAATTTTATTATACCTTAACCATAATCTACACCACGAGTGTGACTCATTCGTTATTATAAGGGTTACCAGAAAGCACTTACACATCGATCTAGTATTTAAAGTTAACCAAAAATAGAATGTTTCATTATCAAATGGCAGATTGTGCGTGAAAGTAAACCACGAATCAAGATTAAATTCAAGTGACCACTTTTTAACCCTCGGACAGACCATTCGATATTTCCGCCTTTTCCTTCCGTTGACTTAAACTATGCAACTACGGCGATAATTTATTAAAACAAAAATTTTTCCTTTGCTCTATACTGCATCTTAAACTTTTCTTGATAACAATGATTTTTGCAATTTTATAAATGTCAAAAGAAATATAGGGTCAAAAGCAAAATTGTTAGTCGTCGAAACTCGATAAAATTGTTATGTGTCCGGCACCACAAACGTTGACACTTCCGTCATTTTTTCTGCAACAACCTAATACAACCAGCAAGGATTCCTTATAAAAACATGTAGAATAAAGTTTTTGTTGATTGCTCGCCTATTTTTTCGACTGTTTATTCGATTATCGTGAAATCGTCGATCGTGATTACGTTTTATTTCGCGGCCTTGGACGATGGATACTCGACGATGCCGACAGGATCAGCGGCTCCCAATACGGAGGCGGATTTTAATTGCGTGACGAACCACGTTGTGACTTTAACGATCGCGAAAATGGTACTCTTTGCAGGGGATCGTTGTCCTTCGACGACGATACTCTGTGCTTTCGTCGAACAACGAGCTGATGTGAAAGATTATGTTGCAATTTCAACGATATAAGGGCAAATTTAGTATATAGTAAATTGTTGAATTTTATCGATCGTAATGATTAATTGTTAATTCTCACATTTTGGTATTTATTAGGACGTTTTACAAATATACTGAAGTAATCGGGCAAACTTGAGAAATTACCAACCGATGGGGTGGTACATGTATGTAAATGATGCACGATATTGAAATATTTTAAGAAATTTTTTTCCACAATATTGTTAAATTTTATATCATTAACACGTTCAATAATATAAAATTTAATAATATACAGGATGTTCCTACTTTTTTCAACAAAACGATGCTACAATATTCTACGAGTAAAAATAAGAGATAAATGTCGTATAAACATAGCCTTAGAAATGCTTTATTAACGGCTGTTCATTTTGAAGAAACGTAACTTCGCTGAAATTAAACATTTTTATTTCAAATAATCTCCATAATGTTCGATACACTGTTGCCAACATATCACAAAAGCATTAATTTCGAGTATAGAAAAGACCGAATCTCTAAGAAAAAGAAAGAATGAATGAATTTCAAATTAATTTATTACAGTTTCCTAAGACAGGGTATCACTATCAATCGCACACTTGACAATTTCCTTCGACCAAAGTGATTTAGGAAACAGCAAATTGGAAACGCTTTTCAGCAGTTTTTTTCTTTCAGAGATACGAATTTTTTCATACGAGCCACTCAGAAGCCAAAGTGACTAACTCCATAAAATAAAATTTGTTAAATTTGTTTTATTTATGAAAAATTAAGCATCAAGCATGTGCTTTGATACTAAAATTGGAAGAATATCAAAAAGTGGAATTAATCTCATTCTGGTTTTTAAGCAGCTCGTATAAGCGAAATTAATGCTCTTGTAAAACAGTTGACAAAAGTGTATCAAACATTATGGAAATTATTTGAAATAAAAATGTTTAATTTCAACCAAGTTATGTTTTTTCAAAATGAACGACTTAAAACCGAGGGAACTTCCAGATTAATCTAATACATTCAAGAAACAAATCAAACGAATATGTCGTAATACTTGATAACACTTCTCTTCCATCTCCGATCAATTTAAAAATACTTCAAGTACTTCAATTACAAGCACCCTCTGCAACAATCTTAAGAAAAGAAGAAAATAAAGGAATCATTAAGAAATAAATTACGCGACTTACAGTAGGATTGGTATTTCAAAAAGTGGTCGAGAAGAACAACACGATCCATCATGAGAGTATCGATCGTTGCAAATAGAGCAAACAGAGAGAAGAACACGGTCGAGATGGAGAGTAACGATCGACTCGAGGGCGAGGAATGATTTTTCAGTCATTATTCTATACGGAGGACCGGTCGTTTATGACGGTGACGTCACCGTCTGACAATTTTTTTTTGAAACTGAAAACCAGTTTCCCGCGCTGCAGACCTCTTCTGCAAGGCGCCTTAAGCGCATCGTGGATGTTGCATCTCGCGCTTGCTCGCGCGAGTCGGCTACAACCGAGACCGTAAATTCACTATAAATCCTTCTCTTTGTTGGTCTGGCTATAGTACTGTCGAATGGCGGCTGTAAACACCGTGGCTCGTGATAGATAACGCACGCACACGGCGAAGGGAATAAAAGAAATAAGAGGAAGAAGATCGTACTTTCGATTTGTGAGTTGCTTTCTTTTTTATCTTCTTTGAAGAATAGAATACTTGATAATATGGGTTCACGTGACAGAAACTTCAGCGGAATCTATGATTTCGAGTATCTAAAAATTTGTGGTTTCTGATTTCAATTTATTCTATTCGGATGAATTGATCAAGAATTGAGTTAACATATTACAAACCCGACAAATTGCAATTGAATAAAAAGATTTTTTTCAACTCGAAAGTAACAGAGATAACTTATAATTTATCTAAAAAAAAACGTTCAGAAATATACGGACACCATTCGTACAAAAAAAAAAGTAAAAATTTCTACACCTAGAATCTCTTAATGAAATCTACCAATACATTCCCTTATCTTCAATTTTCCATTTCTAACATGAAATATTTCCCACTTTTTGATCAAGAATAATCAATTCTTTCCCACTTGTAACATACAATACTCCATATTAATATTCAGAATTTCTTATCCATACATGCAAATTAGAGATTACGGCTTTGAACGTGTATTAGGGAATTGAAAATGCTAGTTCTAACACGTGTACACGTGTATTAATGTATTTTGATTCGCGTAATTCTTAGTACATGGCTACTCGTGTATATGGAGATTTCTATTTCACGTGTATTTAAATGTGTCCGTATTTTAATTCGTGTAATTTTTCATACAATACATGGACATCCGAGTATGTAAATGTATTTACCCGAGAATTTATGGTTATGCAAATTGCCAGGTTGCAAATAACAATAACAAATTTCAACATAATACAACAGGAGAAGAAATAGAAGTAAATACACGTGAAATAAAGATTTTTAAATGCACGGGTACCCGTGTACTAAAAATTGCACGAATTAAAGTACGTTAAATACGCGTGAAACAGGGACTTCTAATGCAAATACTTCATACCACACATATCAGGTTGCTACATTTGCACTTTGCTGCAAAGTTCTCAGACTTTTGTTCTAAACACTAGAAATACCAAACCCGTCAGAATGACGGATTTCAAATTTCTTAGTTTAAATTACAGAAATTATTAAGATACTTTTGTTCACGTGCATAGTGACTTTTGTTGAAATAAAGAAACAATTACGTATACGAATTTATTTCTTTACACAGTATATCTGAATATACCAGAAGGGAGAAAATTTCCCATATTCAACTCCGGTCGTTCTAGTGTTAAATGTGCTGCCAAATAACACTTTCTACACATCAATTTAAAACTAAAAGATAATCAAAAGCAACAATTATCGATGGTTCGCCAATTGTTTCACTATTAAATTCTGTACGCAGACATGAAATCCTGATTAAAAAAAAATTCTGATTAAATCCCACTGACCATTTTTCATTTGGACAAAAATTGAGAAACAAAACTGAAGAAAAACGTTTTCCAAAGACCTCCTTACACGTAGAAATGACGAGTTTTCTTTCGTGAAAACGTATTTACAAGCCAGTGGATCATACTCTGATTACATTAGGTTGGTGCAAACGAAATGTCGTTTCTCCGAAAGCAAAAATTGGTGGATCGATATGCACGATACTCAAGAAAAAAGAATTTGCTGGTAGTACACGTGTATTGAATGATAAAAAAATTCATAACACAATTGTTTGCAGATAATCTATTACCGGACGTGACGAATAATTAAGATATGCGCATAACTTTTTTTTTACATAAGTTTAAATATGAAAAAACTGCGATAAGAGCTGCTACAAATACAAATTTAGCATTTTAAAACTGTTATGTAAGTGTGAAAAATTCAAGACGGGTGACTTTTTATTGGAAAATGAGCCCTGAGGAAGGCCAGATAAGGTCAATGGTAACGTTTTAAGAATTATTGAAAACAATTCACGGCAAAAAAGAAAAAAATGAAATTATACTACATCCTTCTCTATTCACTCAACCTTTCTCAAACAGACTATAATTTCTTCAAAACACCTGAACAATTTTGTTAACAAATAAATTATTCCGGAATGAAGACACTGTAAAAGCAGCATTCAGAGAATTTCTTCATTCAATGACTAATGATTTTTCTAAATTTGGAAAAGTGTATAGAATCGCGTGGAAATTATTTTGTTCAAATGCATTGTTTTTTGAAGAAACACGATGTATCTAAAGTTTCATTTCAGAAAACGTTTCATATGCACCAACCTAACATTACACAACAGTCTCTTCGTTTTTCCTTTCTCCTGAAAATTTTACTTCTTGGTATTTGGAACGTTGTCGTTTGGAACTTTTCAATTACTAATCAACTGCAGGAATATTAATTAGCCAAACTATCGAGTCAAGTTTTGATCGCTCGTTATTTTTACCCACACTCTATACAAGTTTCACTCAAACTCTGACAATCACTTTTATTCAAAACCAGAGACGTGGAAGGTTTCGTTGGTACCTCGGTCATTTCATTAGCAACAACCTAATATAACACAAAATACAGAACGATATATCTCACTCTCAGCCCATCAATAACTACCAAACTCTCTGCGAAGTACAACCAACGATGCACCAATAAACACAGGAGGCACCCTCTCATCATCAAAGGCGACCTCAGCCCTTCTCTCCAATTCCTCCAACACACGTGTCTCCCATTACCCCCGCCCCCTAATTAGAAATTGAACGTTCGGGGCTCGTCCTGTTTCCGTCCAACGAATCGTCCCATCTACCGAAAACATTCTCTCATAACGATTTCAGCACACGCCACTGAGATAACGACGACGAAGACGACGTTGCAAAAATTCTACGTCTAAACACACATTCGCAGAAAATTCACAGAAAGAGAGGCATAGAAAAGGACGCAGTCATAAATCGAAAAGACACATTAGGAGAAGAAAAAATAAAGGAGAAAAAGAAACGCGTGTTTTCGACATGGTACCAAAGAGAATGAAAGAGCAGGAGAGTTTTTAACTGTTTCCTGCACGCAGCTGCGACCGGATGCCGCTCCTACACCAGGATAGCGTTATGACGTTGCACATGCAACCCACGCGAGCGAAGAAGCTACATGTACACGAACGTACCGAAAATAGTGCCGCTTGCCAGTGGCGTTAGTCCTTGAACCCGTGAAAAAACTCGCTGGATTAATGACTCGATCGGAAATGATTTATTTCGCTTAAGAGGACCCCGCGTTCGCGCGAACGCGAGCGCTGGCGACAACCCGTGAATTTTCCTTTTATTTATTGGCTGTGAAATCGGGCTATTTACGCGAAGGATTTCGAAGATGTTCTTTTCGCCGTGGTGGGAGGCTCCAGTTTAGCGAGAATTTTTTTAGAAAGATGTACGAGGCAGTCAAAAAATTAATTGCATTAGCATTGAAAAAAGAAGCAAGTGGAGTTATTTTGTTTATTTTAAGGTACAATGTAAGAGTTGCTTTTCTATATGATCACCAAGTTTGTTTAAAAATTCATAAGAATTCAATCATTCTATCCACATATTAACGATTACAGGTGTTAGTTTCGACTATTCAGTATTTTAACACAGTGTCAACCCTTCCTAGGCAAATATATTTTTCGTACTCCATAGGCAAACTGAGTTATTTACGTCTTAGTCCAATTTTTTACTGTTCTAGGCTTTAAAAAAATGTGAAAAAATTTTAGGATACTTATAAAAATCTCTACTATATTATGTAACTGTTCATTAAGTCATATGTTTAAAACTTGTTTTAATAAAAATAAGAATACGTTTCGAAGAAATGTAAGGGTGAAATTTTACTTGGGTCATTAACGACCCGGATTGCCTACGAAGGGTTAAATAAAAAAAGAAGTGAAAAAATAGAAATTTAATAGAAATACAATTCGTCTTCTGTCACATTTTGCCCATAATAGCAATAAAATTCTTCTTTTGTCACATTTTCGCCATAATCTACAACACCAGTGTGACTCGTCATAACAAGGCAAGGGGTTAATAAACTTTTTAGATTTATATCATATTACGACGCGGAGTAAAAAAGTTAGTTGCATTTGCATTAGAAAAAAAAAGCGAGTTCTTCTTTTCTTATTTACATTTTCACAGGTAGTATTTATACTGAATACAGTATTAAGAAGTATATAATATTAACACGTTGGCTGTCACAGTGGTCATCAATGATATTATGCTTAGAACAATGAAAATTTTCTCGTGGCCTCCTGTGTTAATATTATATTATTAGTACTCTTACGACAACTAATTATAAATATAATAAAAAATAAATACACATTCTCGTTTGCACAGACCTAAAAATAAAAAAAACCAAAAACATTCCCAAAAAAAAAAAAAAAAAAAAAAAACGATGGGAACTTCTGCATGGACCTAATATTTTAAAGTACAGCGCAAGTGCTGCTTTTCTACGTAATCGCCAAGTTTATTTAAACATTTATCGCAGCGTGCCACGAGTTTTTGTATTCCACCTTCGAAAAATTTCCGTCCATTGTCATTCGTCGTCGAAGTTAACTGCATTCCCGGCCGATAATCGTCTTCGATATCCGTGCACCCATTCTTGAATAAAGCGCATCGTTTCGCGACCGCCTGGCGCAATACATATTCCATTATCACCGTTCACTTCGGTCAGTTGGCGATGAATTTCAGTCGGGTTACACTTTTTTGCTCGGAAAAAACGAATCACTGCGTGAACTTGCAATTTGGACGCTACTTGCAACCAACACGCGACATTTTTCGCGACTGATAACAGACGAAGTGTTCCTGCCACGTCGGAAATACAAACCCCTTGCACGAGGTATACTCGTAATAAACTTCGATGCGTAATTTTATTGCTTTATTTCAAAACAAATTTTTTTTCAAATGCAAAGTTAGAGAGAAATATTTATTTTCAAGTCTGAAGATGACTTGTCACTGAAAAATTTATTCGCAGTGCAAGGGGTTAATATGATTTCAGAAAGGAAATGTAACCTATACTACTACCAACTTTCATTAAGATATCCCTTACAGACGAGAAGTTCTAGGCGAATGCAGTTGTTAATATTTGATAATAATTATATTTCTCGAAAATTAATACTTTATTATTTTTAGTAATATCACGAATAAAATTGTTTAATTTTATAATTATTAATAATAATAATATCAAAAAACCAATCGTAACTGGAGTTTATTTTTCTTCGAAGAACTCTCATGTCTTGAACAAATCCACCGGTAAGAGTCAGAGAAATTCCATTGTGAAACGTGTACTACGAGCACGTCGAGTGGTTTGCAACGTTCGAGCACGATAAGCGCACGATTTCCCTCTATCTCGCCAAGGTCGCCTACGATTCGACCAACTTTGCTCGAGAATGGGTGTGAAACCACGACACGGTCACAGAGAACACGAAACTGCGGTTTCTAGAATCGTGTGTGGCGTATTTGTACGCGAGGGTGACTTTTCGAGGAAGCTTTTAATGGTTTCACGCAAATTCGAGGACAACGAGGAATGAATGTTGAAAGATATACAGGGTTATTCGTAGTAAATAGTATTATGCGGGTTTAAATAGATTCGAATGGAGAAATTTGGGGAAAAATTGAAAGTTCTGGGGTATATACATATGTACATATAGGGTTTATGTGAACATTTGGTAACTGTTAAAATTTAAATTATTGTAGAAACTGTAGTGGAGGAAAATTTGTAGAGCGATGATTATAATGTACGAAGGAGGCTAAAA
>NW_017100290.1:124732-126465 GCF_001263275.1 Habropoda laboriosa | reverse complement strand
CAAAAGCATAAAAAAATATATAAATTATATTTGAAAGTGTTTAAAACACTTCTCCGCATTCTCAGGTATTACCAAGTAACATTCCAACCGCAATATGTATTCATGAAATATAGATAAGGGGAGCATGTCTGACCAGGTACGGTATGAATCCCCTTAATCTTAACCACACTGTGCTCGCAGTCTAACTACCCAATCAGCTCAGTATTGTTTAAAGTTTAACGCATTCTTCTCCATGTAACTGACAAAGTACCAAGCTCCAAGTTTATCAATACTTTATTATACAGGGTGTTCAATCTAAAACGTATCACCCAATTACTATCTCTTAATAATAAAAAAATAAAATGTTAAAATTAATTAAATATTTAATTCTAACATTGCTGCAGTTAAATACATTACAATATAAAGTTAATCCTCTGTAACGCCATGTGATTTCGAAGTTACGTATCCATTTATCTACATTTCATAGTCTCGTTTAATTTATTTATTGTTATATTGTTATACTATTACGTTATTACCAGCAAATTTTTTTAGAACTAGTTCATTTATATGATAATTACAATTTACTTGTTATACTACGAGATTCCAGATCGAATAATTCTTTTCAACATTAGAAACTTTCTAAAAAAAAAAAAAGAGCTAGTCAATACTGATAAGTATTATCGTCTGTAACTTTCCAACTTCATTTTCTGCATATATACTTCTATTTGTGTCAATGTGAACCTAATTTTTTAAACACGTTCTAGTTACGTAAAAATTCTCTTTTAAAAAGTCGCTAATGGGTCATTTTTGACCCGGTCGATAGTTCCAGCGTTAATAATATTGCAATGACTATTTAAGTTTTCTTCACACTCAGTTAGTGTCCTAATTATTCACGTACGGGAATGCATACATTGCAATTTGTAATTTTAATGAAAATCATATGTTCTGCAGCGTTAAAAATAGAATTGAATTTCTTATGATAATAAAACTAAAAATAACGTAGCGTCCCAAAACACTATTGCAGACTGCAAGATTTTATGGCTTAGATTAGGTTCACAGATTAATCCGACTACTATTTTATACAATACAATGGCTACTTGTATTCAACGAAAAGGTAGAAAATTTCTGGGTCGATGATGCAGCGAGTCGATATCGAGCCAGGGGAAACGAGCCTCAAATGCATCGAGAAAACGGTGCAACAGAGTTTCGAGGATTGTTAAACAAAACGCACAGCGTTCCCGTTCTCTTTTATGGATGCAAAGCGTCTCGATCGACGTTTTCGAACGAACTTCGATCTCGTGTTTGGCCAGCAATGGAAGTCAAAGCGTGATGCATCTGGAGCGACTCTGAATACGGATCGAGGCATACGCACGGGGAAAACGCGTACGTCGCATCGTTCATACATAAGCATTTCTCACGTCGCGATTCTGACCGAACGGAGGACGCGAATATCGGTCACCGTGGCGAATTATTCATCCGCTCGTAGTTTCTCTGTAACTTGAGAGTTTTCAAGTTGCGAAATCTCGAAATTTTTGAATTTCAAAATCTTGGAATTTACAAATTTTGGAATTGCAGAATCTTAGAATTTTGGAATTTGAGGGTCCGAAAATATTCAAATTTTGGAGCTTCTGAATCTTAAAATTTTGAAATTTTTGAGTACCAGAATTTTAGAATTTTGAAATTTGAGGGTCGCAAAATATTCGAATTTTGGAGCTTCTGAATCTTAAAATTTTGGAATTTTGGAATTTTGGAAT
>NW_017100290.1:114513-124672 GCF_001263275.1 Habropoda laboriosa | reverse complement strand
TACCTTAAAATTTTGGAATTTAAGGACTACAGTATTTTGACATTTTGTAGTTCCAGAGCCTCGAAATTACGAAATTTAAGGGTTCCTTAACTCAAGAATACAGTATAATACAAATTTTGAAGATTTTAGAATACTGTAGTTTTGAAATTGTGATTTTAGAAACTGATAATTTTCGAATTTAAAAATATTGGAATATTTTGGACTTGAAATCTTAAGAATTTGTCGAGCTTTAGAGTTGTAGAATCTTAGAATTTTGAAATTTCAGGATCTCAGAATCTTGAAGTTTTTAAAGCACCGTTAATCTTATAATCTTCATAATGGAAAATGTAATAATCCGTGCACCAACTACTAATTTCAATTCATGATAATTATTCTATCGATGTTCTATTTTATTACTGCAATATTATTCCGTGTAATGTACCAAAGAGTTTTTATCAGAGGATCGTTACACAGCCCCATTTCCGCTACTCTATTTAGAAACACGGCAAACAAATAATCATAATTACCATACAGCCACGTCTGGCCATAAGTAATTGGCTATTCGTATGCATGCAAAACAATGCTTTATTGCACCATTAAGTTGCTTGTTTCTTATTCAGCTTAAGCGGCAGAACAAAAAACAAGAAAGCGAGCCAGTAAAACCACTGGTGCGCATATCCGATTGAAAAATGGTACCAGTAGAAATATAAAAGGGAACGTGTGCAAAACAACGAATTTTCTAAAACAAATATTCTCGGCTTTAATAAAACAAAATTGAATTTTATAAAAATCATAAAACTCGTTAAGAACATAAGTTTCTCCAGATATATCTCATTTTCCTTTTCAACCGACGAATTTTTCAACGACGAAGAATTGAAAGAATACTGACGAAGTCAATTTGAAATAATTGAAAAAAGTACACTTTTTCTAAATACATCTTATAGTACTTTTCACAATTCAGTATTTTTTAATCGTATAAAACTTCAAAAGCACCATATACAAGGAAAATTATTGATGAATAAATCAAACAATATTTACAATTATATTAATTTATATTCAAATTAATCATGGTTGGAATGTATAAATCAAATAAATTCTTATACACTTGTTTAATTATACAACAATCGATTTGAGGTTTGTAAATTGCGGTAATGTATTTGTCGTGTCCTCAACACGAACCACCCGACCGATCACCCCCACCGTTGACTTGCATCGCTTCTATCTACCTGCCAATAAGGGTTCGCGAAAGAGGCCTTTTTCTAGGAAAGGCGTTGATTGGCCCTTTTTCCGAATTAGCAGCTACAAAAACATGTATAAAGGTAGCTTTCGCAAGCCCGAAAGCAGAATATGTACGCAGAGAACGAGAATATGTACGGAGAGAAGCAGAGCGTGTACGGAGTGTACATATTAAAAAAAAACAAACAACGTAGTTTAACCTAAAACTAAACCCCCCCCCCCCCCCGTTTCACCTTCACAACCCACGATCTTTCGCATCACGGAGAATTCAAACAGCGTGAACAACAACCCACTTAATGGAAATATAAAAATTCATTAAATTGAGATACAAAAGTGTATCTTATCGATGTTAAATTTGTCAACATTATGCACTTTTTTCGCAAAAACCATAAGAAATATTGAAACCAAATATTGACATGTTTTTTTTTTAATCTTCTTATGCATATTTATATGTTAGAATTTAAAAACATTGCTTGGAAGTGAAGATATAATTTGTTCAAAGAATACTTCATGTTTCTCTTTCATTTTTCAATAAAAAGTTGTTGCTACACATGAATTAAACAAGGTACAGTAAAGATCGTAAGACTTCTTCTGAAAGTAGGTAAAATTTTGGAAATTTGTTTCTACTAAATGAAAGGTTTCAATTTTTTTTTTTTTTAAGGATTTAAATGTAACACTCAGCTTGTTTCTCTAATTTTTAAAAAGTAAAACTGTTACAAAATGGAGGAATTATCGCGAAATCTCTTCTGCTAGAATGTCGATTGCTGGCCACCATTTCTGACAACGATTAACGTCTGAAATAAAACATTCTTCTGTATTTATAAATAAAAATGTATTATCTACAATGTAGCTTAAAATTTCTAAAAAATTGTAATTATTATAGAACTGGTGGCAATTTGAAGAGGAAAAACAACTTTTTGCGAAAAGCAGTCAACTTTAAACGTTTCTAAAAAATTAAATAATTGAGATATCGAAAAAATCGCATACTACATTGTAGGTAATACATTTTTATTTACAAATTAAAAAGAATTTTTTATTTGAAACGTTCCAATTCTTGTCGATGTTTTAACAGAAGAGGTTCCACAATAACTTCTCCATTTCGTAACATTTTTATACTTTTCAAAAATCGGAGAAAAAAGCTGAAAGTTACATTTACAACCTTTAAAAAAAAAAACTGATCGTTCAATAATTATCTATAGAAAAAATTCCCAAACTTTACCTATTTTTACACGCCCCAGGATGGTGTACCTCCACAATTCACGTATTTACTCAAAAGAAACATGTAGTTAAAATTTGGTTTCGATGTCTCTTATGGTTCTTCAGAAAACGGTACACGAAATTTGAAAATATTAACTTTCCAAAAATCACGATTAAAGCAAAAAAGAAAAAACACTATTACTTCCTTTTTCCATTCATTGTTCATTTCGTTTTGTATTTCGACCTAAAAAAACGGAAATTTCATATGGCGCAACCTAATACTTTCACCACGCGTGGACTTTCAACACGAAGGACAAACCCAAACACAACACCGAAAGCTCGCTTTCAAATGTATAGCGGACGGGGCTTGCACCTGCAACGGGTCACAGCTGCACGCCCACTCACCTGAAATCCATGCACCTAGGCTGAAATCTCGACCCCGTGACCTTCTCCCGGTGACCCAGGTACAAAGTTGCCCTGCACGTGGCGCACGGTGCTATATAAAGTATGGCTGCATATAGATCAGCCCGGTGTACACTCGCAGGAGCGTAGCCAAGGCCCCAACGCACCCTCCGCTTCATCGATCGCGACAACCTCGACCGTAGTTACTCTTGTTCCGCGCCATAAATCAAACTGATTCGATCTTTTTCATCTTCCGAACACGCGTTTCAATTGGATCTGTGCGATCCGGGAAAGGTTTCGCGATTCAAAGATTGAGTATGATCGATTCTTTTTTCTTTTTCTTTTTTTCTGACAGGATGAAATGGTTCTTCTTTTCATTTTTCAATGCGGAACGTATATATACCGGGTGGGTCACGTAACGTGACCATCTTATATTATTTTATCGTTTGTGAATCGATCGAAATTTCTTTTCAGTCGCATAATAACGACTTAAGGATAATCGTAATGTACTTCTTATCAGTCTTTTCCTTGTTTTTCTTTCGAAATTTTCAAGGTTTGTACAGGTAAGCGGTTTCTTTGTCGTCTGTGTGAGTGTATTCCAACTGATGGACACTTTTTAGAACATTGCTCGAACATCTACTAAAGAAATGAGCGTAAAGAAATTGTAGGTTTATGAAAAAATAAAGGAAAGGAAACAATTGACAAGAAGAACCATATTATGCGACGCAAAAGAAATTTCGATCGATCCACTAACGACAGAATAATCTAAGATGATCACAGTGAAGCAATCGAATTTTGTTTAACAGATTGTATGCAGAAAAAAAATTGATAGTTTTAAGTCACGAATATGTAGCAGTATCTGATATCGTTTAATTGTATCTGGTGACATTTTCTTCGAACTACAATCATTTTTATACCATATCTCAATTGCGTGGGACACTCCGTGGGCAGCTTGATACTAACATTATCATCAGGGGATAAAATCACTCTTGAAAAATTAAAAAAATCGAATAACCAAAAGGCAAATATTTGAAGCCACTTATTTAATTACACCAATTTTAAATCTCCCGCGTTTTAATCCACTTCAAATCAAACGGCTACAGTGGTTGGTAACAAAATACTCTAATTCCATGATGAAGAGCTTTTATAAGTTCACCGAAAATTGCTAATTCTCTTCTAAAAATGTTTGATTGCACTCGGCGACGATTTTCAATAACTTCAAAAGAAAGAAAAAATAGTTGCATAATACTATTAATCATTAAACGTTCCCTTCGATCCCTACAATGGTACGTGCTTAGTTTGTTGACATAATGATTATATTAAAAAAGCCACACCTGAGAAATGTTATTCTCAGAAAAGAAATTTCAATTCAATTTGAACAACTTTTCGAATATCGTTGCATTCTATTGCGACACCCGTTACCTGTGTACAAACGAGAGAACCAGAAAAATCATAGAGGAAATGGTTTCTCGATCTGCGGTAATTCATCGGGTTTCACCGAGGCGTGTATCTAGCGATGGAATCGAGCTCCCGGCGCGTTATATCGGCGAATAAGAGTATGTCGAGCTTGAATTGGCCTTGTACGCGAATACCATGGCGAAGGTCAGGGGTTCACGATTTCAAGCAGGTGAGCTAGCATATACTTATGCGCTCGTGGAACCGCGTGTATACGCCTCGTTGTCACAGGTGCAACGAGGCGTGTCGTTCTTGCACGCTTCCATTTACTCCCCACCATAGGCGTCTCGTGATAAAGAAATGTATTTACAACGTGTTATATATCCTGGTAGGTGTAACGAGTGGAAACGGTGGTAGGAACGGTGCCGCGACTAATTCCACGGACGCTCCATTAAAGTGGATGCAACGTTATTGTACTACGTGGTAAAGAAGGTGTTCGTTACTTTTTTTTCAAAAATTCTCAATATTGATTTAACACTCTGCTCTCTCTTCATTCGTGAGAGTAAACAAATTACGGTCAGTTGCAATTTTACATTTTGGCGAGAGAGGTAAGAATTGGTAATTGTTATAAAGAAATTTGCTGATAATAATGTAATAGTGTAATAATAAATAAATAAAACGAGCCTTAGGAAATATAGGCGTTATGAAATATAATATATAAATGTATACGGCGTTATAGAGGGTTATTTTACGATCTCGTTATATTTCTTCCAACGACTATACTATCTAATCGACCCCTTGTAACAGATTTCACGAGTAGAAAAATTACGTTGATTACAATTTTTACATTTTTATGGGAAAAGCTAGGATTGGTAATTGTTAGAAAGAAATTGGCTGGAAATATTGTGATAGTAGAACAATAAACAAATAAAATATAGATAAATGGATATGTAAGTTCCAGGTCATATGGCGTTATATGGGGTGTAAAAAAATTGAAAAGCTCAATTATTGAAATACTCTGTTGTTTTCAACGACTTTTCTCATTTTTTTATTGTAAAAATTTGGCGGTTTTGGGAAAACAAAGAAATTCTTTAGGAGAGACTTTTAAAGAACGAAATATTAGTATTTGGAAATGACATGTAAATATATTATTGTGAAATTACCTACATATTTAGAAAGCTACCTTTCAAAACTTTTTTCTTCAATTTTTCAATAGATTATTTGATACTCTGAATACAATTTAGATGTTAATGCCTTGAAATGACATGCAAATGAATAATTCTGGAATAATGCATAGGTCTTCGAAACTACTTTCTAAATAGATATTACAATCGAGAAACTATGCACAGCCGTGTATATGTATAAGAGATGGACAGCTAAGGACATGTTCAATAATTACACTGTACTTGAACATAGTACTTCAGGTAACATTAATTTGCCATTACAACACGATTAGTAAACAGTAGCTTTCAACGCAGTTATTGTACAATTTATCACAAGCAACAAACGATAAACTGAACGACATGTTTTTGACTAAGGAAGTACGTAACACTTCCCCCATCTCTTACCAAGAAACCAACATATATCTGTACTAAATACATTCGACCCAAACCTGTACTGATACGAATACAGCAGGGCCCCGGACTTACGTACTAGTTGGTTCCAGAGTGGGCGACGTAAGTCGAAAAAGACGTAAGTTGGGGTATACATGTATTTATCAGATTAGGAGTTACATTTTCTTTGCTCAAGTAACTTCCAGACTGATTCAGTAAGAACTAAACACGTGGAGCGTGAAATATCGGTTAAAAACAATTGACTATCGAATTGTGTAGAAACTACAGTGACCGAAAAAAGTATTCATACACCGCAACATATTCGACATCAACCTGGAATTATTTTATAACAGCAAAACGAAATCAACATTTTTTTACGTCAAAATGTACAAAATGATCACAGCTTTCGAATGATATATATTTTATTAAGCAATAAAGAGGTATTTACAAGGTAACAAGTAAAATTTGCAGGTGTTACAAAAGATACTGGGGAAAAAAGTATTCTATACACTCGTTATTTTATCTTAAAAACCAAAATAAATTAAGAATTAATATTTGGTTGGGTATCCGTTTGATTTTATGATTGCTTCTCAACGTTTAGGCACAGAATTAATTAAATTATTTTCCCCATTCTTGCACTAAAATATGTTTTAAGTCATTTTTATTTGTTATTCGGTGTTTCTGTATTTTTCGACCAAGCTCTTCCCATAAATGCTCTATAGGATTAATATCTGGAGATTGTGGAGGAGTTTCCAGAACATGTGGAGCATTATACAATAACCATTCCCTTACTAGTCGTGATTTGTGTTTAGGGTCGTTGTCTTGTTGAAAATAGAAACGGCCTGAAAGACCAAGTTTTTCGGCACTTTGTTTCATATTGTCTTTTAAAATATTCAAATAGACATACTTGTCCATTATAGTGTCTATAAATTGCAAATTTCCTACACCACTTGCAGCCATGGACCCCCACACCATTACACTACCGCTGCCGTGTTTCACCGTTGGTCTGATGTTGTTTTTATTTAGGGCTTCTCCTTTTGCGAAATTTATCCGTTTCTGTCTATTTGTCTGACTAATATATGGTTTCTTTCTGGCAACACGTGCATGAAACCCAGCTTTATGGAGCCTGCCACTGATTGTTTTTGGATGAATACTTTTTCCTGTAACCCTTTCTAACTCCGATGCAATTGTAACAGTGCTCTCGAAGGGATTAATTTTTATTTTTCTTAAAATAAATCGTTCGTGTCTTTCTTCAAGTTTCGACTTCAAGTTTTCGTTGTTTTAAATTTTTTAACAATATATTGCACTGTGGCGTGACTTTTCCCGGTAATCTTGCCTACTTCCCTTCTTCAGACAGCTTAATCATAATTTCTCTCTCTTCTATTGTTGTTTCTCTCGACTTCGAACTCATTTTACATAGAATAAAATACTACACAACGCGTGGAACATAAACAAATGAATGCAAGAAACATCGTTTATCAAATATTTGAGGCTTCCCATAAGCCTTCTCTTGTTTTAACAGGGATTCCCCATAGTGTATGAATACTTTTTTCCTAGTATTTTTGGTAGCATCTGTAAATTTTACTTGTTACCTCGTAAATACTTCTTTATTGCTTAATAGAATATATGTATATCATTCGAAAGCTGTGATCATTTTGTACATTTTGACGTAAAAAAATTTTGATTTCGTTTTGCTGTTGTAAAATAATTCCAGGTTGATGTCGAATATGTTACGGTGTATGAATACTTTTTTCGGTCACTGTACGGAGCTGTGAAACGACGTAAATCGGGAGGACATAACTCGGGGCCCCACTGTATTTCATAGTTCCATAAATTCAATCCAATTATTCGACATAGTAGACAAGTATTTTCCAGAAATACCAAATATGACCCAAATTTTTTCTATCGATACACCTTTCACCGAAATACCAAATTTGACCTAAATTTCCTCTATCGACACGCCTTTCACTGAAATACTAAATTGAAATGAAATATAGACAGAGTTGAAGGCAAATTTAAGATATTAAAAAAAGTTTAAAATACTGGTTTAAAACTTAAAATACAATATTTTCAGTCTTTTCTTTTCTTTAATTAAGCTATTTCGGTTCCAAGGTCGATTTCTTGTCTCAAGGCTCTTCCCTCTATGTGAACATAGACAGAGGCTTCGTGTTCACCGGCGAACGCTAACAAACTTAGTCAACGAACGTCAACGAGGCTTACGTAATCGCGATAGACGTGGCTCGTTCGAAGGTAAGAAGGTCGTTAATCACGAGGCGTACGATCCGTGCTGACCTTTCGCCGGCGGAACGGTTAAGGACACGGATTTCAATTGTTTCTGAAACGGAGATCATTGTACCTTCGAGCCTCCGTGAATTCCCTCTTCTGGGAATGGAAAAGAACTCCCTGTTTAATCGACCTCCATTTATACACTGAAACAGTCTTGATCTTACTTTCTGTGTAATTATTGTTCAAGATACATTCGACTTTCTTACAAGCACAGGTAAAGAAAATTAGTATAAACAATATACCAAAAAAGTATTTTTTATAACGAACACGTGTGAAAAGAATTAGCGTAAATAATATAACAAGAAAGTAATTTTTATTGTAAACAGACGTGTAAAAAATTCGTATGAATAATGTAAGAAAAAAGTAATTTTTATTATAAGCATGCGTGTAAAAAATTGGTATAAATAATGTAAGAGAAAAAAAATGATTTTTACTACGAACAAACAAGCAGACGTGTAAAAAATTCGTATGAATAATGTAAGAAAAAAGTAATTTTTATTATAAGCACGCGTGTAAAAAATCGAAGGAGCTGAGAGTGTAAATATTCATTATAAATTTATATGTCAAAGTGACGCTATAATTTTCCTTCTCCTATATATTATATAGTAAAATAGTTTCGATACACTATTTCTCCCGTTTATACTATTTCTGTCAAATATGAAAATTGAACGCGGATAATGCAAGTCCCGTTTAAAAAGCTCAAACTAATTGACAAACAGGGGAGAGTCGTGCAGTACCGGCCAAAGCTAGATCTCGCTTATATTGCTAGTTGACTGCACTATTGATGGAAAAACAAATGAATACTATAGCCCTGAGCAACGTATTCCGGCGACGTTCTTTTTTCTTCAGTATTACCAGAGTTCTAAGACGTTTACCGTTTACGCTGTTGTTTCGTACGACAAAAGTTATTCTTCATAGCTGATTTCTAACTTTTCAGGTAATTAAATAATTGTGTTATAGTACGTACATTATTTTTAGACTATTAGGTATACATAAATTCCCCGGCCTGTGCAATTTGCTTTGTATATTATGCATTAAACCTAAAAGTTTTTCCACGTGCTTGTCGTCCAGTACAGACCAAATTTTTTTTTAATTTTTTCCTATAATTCAAGTCGAAATTGGACGCAGAACGATATGAATGCGGCTTTGAAAATGGTACTGGAAAACAAAATGAGTCAAAGGGAGGCCGCTGAAATTTTCCACGTTCCAAAAAGCACGATAGGAGACCGATTTAAAGCAATTCGAGAAGGCGAGACCGTAAATTTGACACCGCAAATGGGTAGATTTAAAAAAACTTTTACGGGGGAATTCGAAAGTCAATTAGTTTGTTATATGAAAGATCAAGATGCCAAATTTATGCCATTGAGTAAAACTGAATTTTTGAAATTGGCGTACGACTTGGCTGAACATTTAAAATTACCACATCAATTTAATAAACAAAAGAAAACTGCGGGTAAGCAGTTTTATTATGAATTTATGGCACGTCATCCGGAATTGCCTTTACGAGCACCAAAATCCACGAGTCTTCAAAGAGCGTTAGGCTTTACCTGTGATATTTGTAGACGTGCCTAAATAAAAGTTCTATTCTATTTTTAAATGATTCTTACTAACATTCTTCATTACTTAGACCTTAAAATCTACTAACTAAGTAGCTGACCGGTACTGTACGACAATTTTTCGTTCGCTGCAAATTACAACTTTTTTATTTCTACCAATTATTTCTCTTTATGAGAAAATTTCAGAAAAACCATTTGTCCTCTTTTATTAAGCAACCTTTGTACTACAAATTACTTTTTTGAAATTTCATTTTTACCAACATTAGCCCAAGTTATAGTATAAAAACTTAGAGTGGCCGGTACTGCACGACTCTCCCCTATAGTAGACACAGTTCCAAGATTAACTTGAAGTTTTCCTTGAATCTGCTGTTTCATTTGAATCATATTCAAGTACGTCTAATTCATTATACACGCAGGATACACTTTTTTTCACAGAAGAGCAATAATAATTCTCGAAAGAAATTGATCAAGATAATAAGCTGATACAAATCATGTTACATAAAATATATACGCGGGAAACAGCTACCGATGGTTTACAAAAAACCTAACACACCC
>NW_017100290.1:97892-114474 GCF_001263275.1 Habropoda laboriosa | reverse complement strand
TAATAAATAATTGCAAAAAAAAAAAAAAAAAAAAAAAAAAAAGGAAAAATAAAAGAATATATTAAATCTGACTTTATTAACGTCATTCATTATCAAAATAATACAATTGCTATGCTCAACTTTCTTCGAAATCTAAGCTTTCTTTACTTCTCTTTCTGTCACAGAAGTTTCTTCTATTAGGTCATCTCACAAGTTCGCGCCGGAAGTGAAAAATATTTTATTAATAAAAATCCAAGAAAATTCTATAGCAAATCTTACAAAAAAAAAAATTAGTTTTCTTTTTTTTTCCAGTTTTTTTTTTTTTTATCAAATTTAAAGATTCGTTGGAAATATTGTTTCTGCATTATAAAATGCTATAAACTTTGTTACTTGTCGCACTATAAGTACTATTAGAAATAAAAATAGGCGTTGCAAATAGATACTGTCTGTTAGCACGCCATCGTAGAAAATCAAATGATATTTCGAAGCTATTTCGAATGTATAGAATAACGTGTTGCACCAGTCTTCAAAAGACTCGAACTGAACTCGCGATGTTTGTATTACAGAAAACAAAAGAGCATATAGCGTTCGTGACAAAAGAATACGCAACAGAAGAAGCATAACAAAAGATCACCAAAGCCACTTACTACATACTGTAAGCGTACGAGGGAAGGTCTAAAGCTGCGTCCTCACTGAAGCAACAGCGAGGAACTTTTTCTTCATGTTCCACATATCTTGGAAAAGTCGCCGCTTATTGTCCAATGTTTCTCCAGGTTTCTTCGTGTTTCTGTTGTCAGCAACAAATGTCGCCGCTTGTTGCCTGTTTCCATTCGGAGCGGTAAGGATCAAAGCGAAATAGGAAACATGCGACAACAGAAACAAATGTTCCCTCAGTCGGTACAGGCTTTGTCGCCCGATTCACAATGCAATATGTCGCAATATGTTGTATCAGCTTTTCGTATAATAGGATCGATGTCCTAAAGTAGATATTCTAGGTCCACGTTTGACAAGCGTACAAAGTTTTCAAGGTGTCGTCCATCTGTTAATAAGTTAATACATTCATAAGTTGAATGCCTTCGAATTTCTGACGGTCTAGACTTGGTCGAACCTACACTTCTAGTTTCTTCCCATTTTTTACCACTGATAACGATAAATGCTGCAACTGCAAGGAGCAAGTCTTTGTCGGTCATTGTTAGCAGCTTGAAACAAACTGACTTGCGTGTACGGTTGCCGTTTATAAAGTCACTAATCTAGAACAGAGAGCATTAAAATCCCGGACTTTTCTTCTTGAAACCAAGACAGTTCTATTTTTTAGATTAATTACGATGTTCCAAGAGAAAAACATCTTTCTTGCGTTTGCATTTAGACAGCTTCTGATGCGTCTGACGCGAACGCAGCACTTGAAAATCACTCCTAGTTTGGGCAACGAGCGAGCATAGAAAAACCTGGATCACTGAAGAAAATCTCCTCGGAAGTCCCTGGACACTTTAACCCTTTGGACTCCTTTGTCGAGTGTGACTCGACATCAGTTTTATTCACAGGTATGAATGAAGTAATTTTTAAATTGCCAATTTAAATATGCATATTTTACAATATTTTTTTTACGTGGATGAACAATAAGTACACATACAGTACCGGACAAATGAATTCGGACAAAAATATTTTTGTTTCTCTACACTATGACATTGTTGGTGGGAGAAGGCCACTCTGTGTTTTGTTTTCGATTAGTTGAAAGCTAGCTCACGAGGAAGTTAGAGGTAGATATTTACTCTATATTACGTATAAGATAGGTTTTATTCGAATTTGCTTGGACAAAAGTATTCGGACGTTTCATTTATGCGTGTAATTTATTTTTTAATGCTGATATATTTGTTAAATTCTTTTCTTGTGCTTTTATTCTATTCTTACGAAGATGGTGCGAGGACAAAGTTTACCGAAATATATGAAGGAACAGGTTGTAAATGCTTTACAAAATGGTGAATCCATATGTGACGTTTCCCGACGCTTTAACATCGCAAAACAAACCGTGTACTGCATTCAAAAGCGATTTCAAGAACGAGGACACTTAGAAAATAAATTCAAGTCTAGCCGTCCGAAAAAGACCTCGATTAGATAAGACAGGCAAATACGACGTCTGTCAATTGCTGATCCCAGGAGGACTGCAGTAGAGATCCATAGAAGTTTAATCGAAACTGACGACTTGGACGTTAGTGTGCGTACAGTACGACGTCGTCTAATGTCTTTTGGGTTACATGGACGACATGGAGTAAAGAAACCATTGATTTCGAAAATAATAGGATGGCCCGACTTAAATTTGCTCAGGAACACCTTCATTGGTCAATAGAAGACTGGTCCAATGTACTTTTCAGCGACGAAAGTAAATTTAAATTATTTGGATCTGATGGAATTCAGTGGGTACGTCGACCAAAAGGTCAAAGATTCAACGTGCGTTATCAAATTCCCACAGTAAAACATGGAGGAGGAAGCATTATGGTTTGGGGGTGCTTTTCCGGTCACGGCGTTGGTCCATTGCGGCAAATTAAAGGTATAATGAAGAAGGAACAGTACATAGAAATATTAGAGACAGACATGTTGCCTCATGCAAGGGAAATCATGGACGAAAATTGGATATTCCAACATGATAATGATCCAAAACACACCTCTTGTGCCGTGAAAAATTGGATTCGTGTAAATAATGTGAACGTTCTTAAGTGGCCATCGCAAAGTCCGGACCTAAATCCAATAGAACATCTTTGGGAACATTTGAAACTATCCATAAAAAATGAAAAATTTCTAAATACTGCTAAATTGTACAACACTCTTTGCCAAAAATGGCAAAACATTACTCCTGCTACATTAAATAGTCTTTTGAAATCTATGCCCAAAAGAATGCAGGCAGTTATTGATTCTAGAGGTTATTCTACTAAATATTAATTTATTCTTTTATTTTCATGAATAACATTCGTTTATATTATAATTTTTTCAAGATATAAGTTTTGTCCGAATACTTTTGTCAATCAAATTTTTGTTTATTGTTCAAAATATATATTTTATGTTACAATTTGCTAAATTGGTTTACATACATTATTTATCACCCTGACTTTCATAAATTGCTCAATTCATTTTATATTAATATCGTGACTTATTCATAAAAACTAAGAGAAATCATTTGTCCGAATACATTTGTCCGGTACTGTATGTATATATGACCCTTAATGCTATTTTCAATATAATTAGTAAAAAAATTGTTTAAATCGGTTCCTATCAACCAAATGTCTTTTGAAGTGCGTTTCAAATAAAATTAATCTCTCTTAAAATAATAAAGAGTTATTGAAAAGAAAATTTAAAAAAACATTTGGAGTTCAAAGGGTTAAAAATTAGGACAAATCCGGACGGATGGCAAGCCTACTTGCGTGTGGACAACTTGTTACTAGCAACAAATGTAGCCTTGAAACCGAAAAATGTTTGCTAGAAATGTTTTGGAACATACAACAACAAACAGCGAGAAAAAGTTCCTCGTTGCGGCTTCAGTGAGGACGCAGCTTTGCAATATTGGATCAATCAAATTGTCCCGTATATTCCGTAAGTATGCATGAACAATATAATTGGTTTGCATTAAAAAAATCGAACACATTTTGTCCTTTCTTGTACAGATTATTAATGTTTACTAGATATTTAAGAATATGAAAAAGTTTCACTCCAAATGATATATTTAATAACAGAAGATGAAGAATTTGAGACTTGTTTATAGGTCAAATTCATCCAATTTCTGAACAAGAGTTAAGAGGATACTAGTCTTCTTCAAACTTTCAGGAATTTAATAGTATCCAATTATTTATTTCTTAAAAATTCCGTTAATTCGGTGATGGGCAACAATTATTTGGAATAAATTCGATTTATTTATCCAGCACTGTCACAAAGTAATGAATCTGTGACTTCGCCTTTTTCTTCAGTAAATGTGAGAAAAATTAATAGATTACTGCATCGGTTTTGGAATTTGAAAATATTTCCAATCGCGACGTAAGAATTATTTATTATTTCTTCATTTTTCACTGTACTTTTGAGAGAGTAAGACTGTAAGTTTACAGTGTGATATTACGTTTTTTGAAGAGGTGAAAGATTTACGATAATTTCATGTTGAACAAGGGTGGATATCTGAAACGCAGTAGTATATTTTCTCATAAGGAAGAAGTGGAAATTTTAGATGTGATATTGCGTAGGTTCGTATGAGAGAAACGCGATCGTTCTATCCTTGATAATGATAAAAACGTGGAACGTGGTAGTACGCTTTCCATAAAGACGAAGGTCTCGAACGTAACGCCACGTGTTTTCACAAGAGAGAAATGGGAATGGTTGACATGGGAGTGCATATTTTTTGGGAGATAAACGTGGAAAGCTGAAACGCAGTATGTAATACGGTTTTCATAAAGATATATTTTCCTGAAAAGAAAAAATGGAAGTCTTTTAACATTGTTCTGATAGATCTGGCCTTTCCCATTAAGTTATTTATAACAAATAATATCCATATGTCATTCCTAAAAACGTTATTTTTCAAATTACATAATTCTGACTGCGCAGAATTCTCCACATTTATTTCTAAATAGAAACACTTTAACAATATTAAGTGTAAGCATACCGAAATGTATGTATTAAGAATTATCTAATTAAAAAGACGCTAATTTTTATAAAAATGGAAAATGTCAGTTGGTACTCAGTTGGGAAATTCATTAACCCCTTAACCTATGATTTCTTTTCTGACTATGCATCTAAGCGTCAGCCATTTTCTATTTCAGTACTGTATCAGGTAACAAAAACTAATCTGTCACAAATTAATTACACTTCGTAATCCTCAGTCTTACAAATTCAAACGAAAGTTAGGATTACAATGAAGTTTTCTAACTAATATAACGATTTTTGTCCCATCTTCGCCAGAATCTCTGCCACGAGTCTGACACGTTGTCATATGTTAAAGGGTTAATACTAACGGTATATATTTTCATTAACTAAAGATTATTTTTAAAAATACATAGTTTCTATTTCGTCGTACAAAAACGGAAGTTTTATACGGTATATAATGCAGCAACACTATTGATAGTCTGGAAATACTGAAAAACCGTATTGCTACTGCAAGTGAAGAAATTTTGAATACACCAGGAATTTTTCAACGTCTCCGACAGTCTCTGAAACGTCGATGCAAAGCACGTATTGTAGCAAAAGGAAATTTTTCTTCCTCGGAAAGGAAGAGCTTTCGGACCTATGTTTATACGACCTTTTCTCATGCTTAGGAAGAGCAGAATACGGTACCAAAGTTTGGCCGCCTATTTCCTTGTCACCCTGTATGAGGGTTTACTGTACAACCGATTATAACGATAAAAACTGGAAGATTACTCGATATATCTGTACACTCTTTGAATTATCAGCCATCGAGGACACTGTAACCAGGTATGACATCACTTCCTACACTGTTACCTATAATCAAGGATCGTAGCAAGTGGATCGGGACAAATCGGTCGAAAATTTGCAGTCTCACCACTGTTCGACTCCCTGAAACGTCTCGATAACTCGAAAAGTCGGTTGTTTCTCGCGATATCGGAGATTTCATCGTCCGATAAGAGGCACAACCAGCAACCGGATGTCTGGCAGATACTCGCAGATAAATCACACGGGGGATACGTGAAGACACACGGACTGGCCAACATCGATTTTCCGCTGACAAGGTAAAAATAGCTGGATCACCGGTGAAAGAGATCGCCGCTTATGAGGGTACGGAATAAATCTCGTCTCGAACGGCCAATCACATGAGGCTGATTTACGTAAATTCGAGATTCGTATCGTTTTACGATATCCTGTGTGTAGATTAACCCATTTGAAATAGTAATAGTAATACGCGTATCTGTGTAGCAAGTATTAGATAATAGGGAAGAGTTACGTACAGATATACGAATAAATATTCGGACACCCTTCACTTTTTACAACTTTTTTATCTGAGCCTGTAATGAAAATTTAAAACATACGTTTTGTAGATTTATGTCAATTTCATCGAAATCAATGAACACTGCTATGAACGACAAACGGTTAAAATTTTGTTGCTATTAATGAATACAAACGATATCTAAATTATGAAATAAATGAAAGATTTCCAGATTAAGCCTCATTTTGTGAGAGCTACAAATATTTGAAAAAATTAAGTACGCTTGATGTAACTTGTGACCAATTTGCTTTAACTGATTGTAATCTAACAAAATACAGTTTTATTTTGTAGCATTGCATTTTTCTGAAGGTGGAATTATTGCAGAATACTCTACATTCATGTATATGTAGATAAATCGTACAATCAAATTTTGAATCTTTCAATTAAATTCAAAATATCCCGATCAAATTAGAATATTTAAATTCAATTCAAAAGTATCCAATGAAATTTGAATTTTCAAATTTCATTCAAATTCAACCAATCAAATTTGAATTTTCAAATTAAAAATTTTAAATAAATTCTTTTAAAAAATGATTCGGTCACGAAAGGGTTAACCTCGGTTTAAGTCTTGTATCTCCTATTTCACTAAAAATATTTTCATCCACTTAAAATTGCAGTCCCTGTTTACTATAATTAAAGTTAGAAGCCAGTTGTTTATCTTAATAGATCATTAACATCCCATAACATAATTCAAGTTAGTTTCACGAGATCTGTCCACACCCTTGGTAACAGAAACGTAATGAAGTCATACAAAGACTACGAAGAGAAAACAAAGCACGGTGTATAACTTCTTGAAGTAAACCAGTTTATTCGAAGTATACTGCATTAACAAGCCTCCTACAACACTTCTACCCATGAATCACTGTTATACATTACTAGACGTGAATAAAATGTCCTTTGAGGAACTTTAGTAAAATTTTGAGAAGGTGATGGAATTTTCATTTCCCCTATAATATCTGAAATATTTCGAGATCTTTTACAAATCAGAATTATAGAATCACTCAATATAGAATAAATTATCAAATTAAATTACAGAAGTTTTTATTATTTACAAGCTAATAGTTTCTAAATAATAAAAAATATTACATATAGTCAAATTTTCCACGTCATAATAGACTAAAACAAAGTAAATTTATTACAGAGTTAAGTTACAATTTATTACAATTTCTGTCTCGGCGGGGCGGCGTCCCAAAGGGCGCAACTGTTACTTGGTGTGACCGGGGCCCACACAGGAGCGGCATAAAATTTTCATGTTGTGTGAAATCGACCGAAACGTCGACATCGACGAGGACAAGACTCTTCCTTCGTCCTCTTCTTTTGCGTCGCGAGGCGCGGTTTTTCTCCAATTATTACGCGCAGTCGATGGGTAGCTCGCGAGCAGTTAAGGGCTAACAATAAGTGTCTCCTCAGCGAATCAGTCGATAGTGGGACTGAGTGTCCTCGGACTGTAGTCTGTTACTAACTATTTAATGAATAATATTCTCTTATTTTAATCGTTCTCTCCAGTTTCTACATTACATAACATTGTTTTCTTCCTTATACCTATAGAACACAGTGACGAAGCTTGATTAGGAGAAACTAGGAAATTATGTCACTTAAAATCGTACCCCTAGCGGTTCGGCCTTTTTTTTTTTTTTTTTTTTTTTTTTTCAATAAAACGTGAAAATTGTACTAAACGATTAAAACCCATACGCAGGCATATAGTTTAATGCTTCTTTATTTGGCATACAATAAAACTATAACAAAATGTTTAGTAATACTTAGTAAATTAGATAAAATTCGTCATTACATATGAAAATCGTACAGAAAGAATTAGATACATTTTTACAATAATATGTAACGTAAATAACTTATATTAATATTTCGTAGGGTAACCAAATACATTTTCTACACATTTTAGTCGTCGAGGAACTGATTTTACCAAATTTTCACAAAATTGGGCTGTTATATTTAACCATTCTTCTTGTAAAGTTTTTCTAGGACTTTCCTTATTTATAATATTGTGTAATCGTGTTTTACCAAATTTTCACAAAATTGGGCTGTTATATTTAACCATTCTTCTTGTAAAGTTTTTCTAAGACTTTCCTTATTTATAATATTGTGTAATCGTGTTTTCCTGTCTAATTCGTTCCACAGATGTTCAACTACATTCATATCAGGAGATTGGGGAGGTGTTTGCAAAAAATCGGGCAAACCGTTAGGTATACGATTTTAAGTGACAGTCGCTATGTACCTACAGAACATAGTGACAAAACTTGATCAGGAAAAACTAGAAAAAATTCTGTATATCCCATTTGACTGAATTTTAAATGACAAACTCAATAAACGAATAATTCCGTCATGAAAGGATTAAAGAAGAAAATCATCTGAATTCAAAGAATCTGATTAACAGATCCTTCTTCTTCCTAAGCACATCATTGGTGCAGCGGTGCTGATGCCTCATAGGAATAGCAATGCAGGCGTGCATCCATTATGCCCGACCCGTGGCATCGCGTACAGGAATTTTCTGCACGTGTCACGGTGCAAAACGTGATCTTGCTCACGGCACGCCCTACAACCAGCCGTCATAAACAAACGTGTGCTTGCGCGTACATAACTGCTCGAACACGTGCTCTCCCCGATCAGAAATTTATGTCGCCACCACCCTCTCGTTAATACGTATTTTTTCGGCCCTTTCTTCGCGAGAAATTAGACAGCAGCCTTTTCGTTATTAACCCTTTGTGGTCCAAATAGTCCAGTTATTCCGCACTCGTTTGGTTACTCTCGGCCAGTACCATGTAGTTTCCCTTTACTTCAATATTTCAGCGTAATATTAGTTATAAAATACTAAGGTTCGGTATAATATTAATGCATAAAAAAATGGTTTATTTATCATTTATAATTTATCATTGTATGATATCTGAAGGGAAATATTCTTATGTCGAGTCTGATTCGACATAGGACCGCAAAGGGTTAATCTCACAATCCCTTGAAATTCATTAAACCTCTGAATACTGTAGCTTCCTGTGCCAGGGTCATTTCTGATCCAAGCCGATATTTCACGGTCGCTCGAGAGCTCCTCACCGATATTCTACTAACCCTTTGCAGTCGTATGGCTGCTTTCAGCCACCAAAATACTTACATATATCACACGATGGAGAAATATAAATGATAATTTTTATATGAAATAGAATCACATATTATTGTGTTAGATATATGTAAAGTTTAAAAAAATAATAATAAATTTTGTATTTATAATCTTGCATTATATCGTTACTTCAATGGAAATTAATTTGGACCAACTCAGAACCCATGTCTGAGCTAAATACGACCGTAAAGGGCTAATATAAACAATGATGGTCGCTCGAACTCGATACCGTTAACGATTTACTAATAATTAGTCGGTTTTGAATTACGTTCAGATTTTCGATGTTTGTATACGAAAGAAGAATAACCTCGTGATTATAAACAAAAAATTTATACGTATTCTACGTTTATATTATTGCAATTGTACGGTTTTGTGTGGAGTGAGCGTTACAGTCTTTCTTCCTCAGAGATCTTTCGCACTCAAAACAACGGGTCAAAAATGACCCCAGCACAGTATGCGCAGGGTTAAAATCGTGGAATATAGGATTATTTCTTTACCGAAGATTCATTTTGAATTCATTAACATTGCTTAGCTAATATTTCTTTTTATAAATAATATTTCGCTATGAACTCATGAGTTTAAAAAAATTGTTCACCGTGCATTGTGAACACATTTGTCTGTCCACATTCAACCATTCAATGCGCACTATGAATCCACATGTCCATCTCCTTTGTGTATTTCTTAACAAATGCAGATTTTTCTTTTTTTATGTGAATAACTGATAGCATCACTACATACACTTTGTTGTTTACGGACTGTACGCTTCGTAGCTCCGCGAAAAAATAAGTAATTTCTTAGAGAACAATGCCTTTAGAATTTCGACTTATCCGCGTCCTCAATAACCGAAGACGTGTCATAAACCAGGTATTCCTGAAGGGTCAATCCACACGCGCGTATAACGGCACTCTCGGCGAGGGTTGACCTGGCGGGAATTTCCGACGCGTCACCGAAGGACAGCGAAGATGCCACGCACCCGCTCCTTCCAAGGAAAAGCGCGCTAAGGGCGCAATGGAAGGGTGGGTGACACTCAGGGGGCACGTTGATTGGTAATTTGTGCGTACGTGAAAAACCAATCAGCGTGCCTTCTTGCACTTGGCGGGGGAGTCACGGCGACTCCGGTAAATCTTCGGGACTCGAGAGACAATTCGCAAACAGTCACTCGTGTGAACAAGACACTCTCTCCAGCCGTTTCAAGTCCAAATCGAGTCTTCGACACAAGGTCGTCAATCGTTCGTGACGCACTCTACGTTTTGCTAACGTTCGAGCAAGGTAGATTTAAACTAGTTACCCAAGATTAGTTTGGCGGGTAATAAGTCGTAACGCGAACAGTCTGAAACGATCAAAGGACGAACGCGACGCGACAGTTGTCTTTGTGTAGTTTTCTTTTTACACGTGTTGTAATTATTGTAACCATCGCGACGGATGGCTGAAGGTCCGGCAGTCAGACAAAAAGTAGAGCCGGGTCACGTCTGACCCATCAGAAGATTTGTTTGTCTATACATCAGAGAATCTCATCTAAATACATTAAACTACATTTCTCAGAAACAGTTCTTTAAAAAAAATTGTATTATCAATTAATGGCTTTTAATAATAGCATGCTGAAATTGTCACAACAATGACTATCACACAGGAATAAAAAAATATAGCATCCTTAAAAGGTATTTACATCACATTATGTCCCTTTCTACATCGTGCAAATTTTGTATACAGTTTTCCATGTTATTATAAGTAACGAAAATATTCCAAGTGGACAAAGTTTCTGCCCCACCCTGTATATCCCATGAACCTTCTACACATGCAAATAATAGTGATCACAGATGACCCAGCTTCGTCGGCCGACGGTTAATTTCTTTATCGCATCTGATTATTTAAACAGCATTTTTCTCCAAAAGAGAACTTTGCAACACAAGAATTTATTCTACGATCTCCATTTACTTGTAAGTGAGGAATCATACTATACGTAACACAACTTTCATCAATTCTCGGCGCTCTGTGGTTCTCATTAGCTCTTCTAATTATGTTTTCACAATTTTGCAAAGAAATTTAACAATTTGTAAAATCTATAAAAATTTCTAATTCTGAACTCGAATTGCATACTTGTTTCGAAGTTGCCTTTTGTAGCGTATAGTACTTTCGATTGGTGAATGTATAAAAAAACAAGAGTCTTCTTTAACACGTTCAGGACAGTGTGCCCCACCGGTGGGTCATCGATACTCTTGTTCGCCGACGGGACCCACGTGGTCACTCAAAATCATAACAAAAAAGAAAGAATAGAGAGGAGCGTGATCCGACGGTGGATTACCACATTTTCAGATTACATACTGAGAAATTAAGTATTATTAACACGTTGACTGCCACGGTGGTCATATGTGACCGCAGATTGTTTCTCCTGTAGCGCCACCACGGTGGTCATCGGTTACCGGAGTGCTTCAAATGTTTATAATTGTAAAAGTTGAACGAACATTGACAGTTAATGAATTTTGAACATCATCGCTGATTAGAGAATACTTTGAAATAAAATGTGCACTACTCAACAATTAAAAATTTTTACTAGAAGATCAAAAATGAGAGATTAATTTTTACCAAATCTTCTATCTACCGGTGTATTGTATTGAAGCATTTCAAACATAGATGCGGCTGATCGATACAATCTGGGCAGTATGTGGTAACCTTTTTGGTCCGATTTTTAGCAATCTTTGGTCCAAAACTTGCAAAATTTTTTTGATAACATTCTTTGCAAAATTTTCGCACCAGGTATGCTGGCCCTTCCTTTTTTCGCATCTCATGTCGTAATTTTCTTCGGATGGATATGTTTGATGGCCCTGGTGTAAATAAATATTCCGAAATAGTTTCAAGTGTCATCGAGTGCACCAAGGCGCCACGGTGGTCACCCGTGACCACCGGAAAGATAAACGCCCCATGGGTAAGAATGTTGTCTTATACAACCATATTTATTATTATTTTGCCATTATATGCTTCGAATAATAAAAATACTTTCGTGGCGTCCTGAGCAAAACATGTGATTTCGGCGTGGCAGTCAACGTGTTAATAGTACACACTTCGGTCATAAGAAACGCTGGCAGTAGTACAAGCATTTCGTGAATTTCGCTGCCGTCTTGAACGTGTTAAGACCTAAATGAGCGTTGAACTAAGACCACCGAGAACAGCAATCAGGACCTTTCTACGTACAGGTTTGCTCTCGCCTTCGGTACTCTCGAAGCAAGTCTACCTTCCATCATCTAAGAAAGACGTATTCCGGAGCCGTCGGCATCCAGGATCACTTTTCTCCTTTAAAATATTCCTACGTTTCCTTCTCTAGAATATTCGAGTTAGTCTTACTTAACCGTTTGAGTGCCAAGCAGCGCGGTCGTATTCGACATTGAAAAGTGCCACCGCATCGGGCCACGAAGTGAAAATTTTATTCTATTTCTTATAAGGTAAAGATACCGGTAGTTGACCAGTTAAGAGAAATCCTCCACGCGAACAATAGTAACCACTTGCTCTGTCATTAAATAGCGAGAGTCGATGCCTGAAGATACTCTTTAAGCCTTCTAGATTATGTAACAATACCAATTTTAAAAAAGTTATGTTATAAAAATTTTAAAAACATATTTAAAAATTCAGTAATTGCTTCAGAAGTTGACCACTCTTAAAAATGAAAAAACTAGTAATTGACCCTCTGTTCGTTAGTAGTTGACCACTTATATTAGAAGGAGGATTAAAGCAATAATGTTGGCAATCATTTTAGTATCGTTTATTTTCAACAATACCAGCACAAGTTATAATTAGAATGGAAAGGAGAAATAAAACAATTCAATTCCATAACAAGTTCAATTTATTATAATAGTATCTAATTACAATAATGTTAATAATAATATTATACTAGTATCTAATAACAATGTGTGGGGGAAAGCAGTGGGTTCGCAACATAAGTAAATGCAATTTAACTTTCATTGACACTGGACGGAGTCAATAATTGACCGTGGATCAGTCAATAGTTGACCATGCGGTCATCCACTAAAACGCAGTATGCTAGAAAATTTAGAACTATATTTTGTACTTTTAATAAAGTTAAATACAAAATGGATACATTATAAATTGTAAACAAATTTAAATAACTCACGTCAGTAATTGACCACACCTGTCAACTTCTAAAAACTATTAGAATAACAAGATTCAGAATTTGACCCCCCAATAAACTATTGCTTTTTGTGGTTAGAATAACAAAAACGTTGCATTTATCACTTAGAAAACGCTGTGAGAATTTAAAAAGGAAATAATTCAGTCACGAAGAGTTCACAACGTATGGATTTGTTTACCTGAACCGTACAGCTGTTCTTAACAGAAACGTTAAGGAAATAGCAATATAGAGGCATATTACTTACCTTAATGGATTTAGACGTCCGTTGTTACTACGCATACTTCTCGTCACATGTAATTCTTTTGAAATTTAACCGATAGATGTCTTGGCATGTCAGGTGCACTTTTTTCAAAAGAGTATCACTTATAAAAACCTTATTTTTTACGTTTCTCTAAAAATTGGTCAACTACTGATACCTTTACCTTAATCTATTTTTTTTCTTTTTAAATAAAAAAATTGAACAAAAATTCTGTACATAATCAATTTTGCCTTTGTTTCATGTTATTTCGAAACAGTCGTATTCTGTGAAAATGTCCAAAATAAGAGTTTTGGAATTTTTCGACGTCAAATTGACGTCGAAAAGAGGCGACATCGCGCTGCTTGGCATTTTTCAATCAGATTTTTGCAATAACTCGTGGCACTCAAACGGTTAAAATCTGCTGGAATCTGGGGAGAAAAGTTGATATCGATTATATTTTAACAATATAACTTTTATTTTAACGATGACACTTATATTCGCGTATTCCGAATTTACAAGGCGCGAGCTTCACGAAGGGAAGAGACATCGTGGTTTTCTGCTGTGTACTAGATCGACAGCTCTTAACTATACTCGTTTGATTTCTATAATGATGCTCTAAGGGATTTTTCGGGTATACTTATAAGGAAGGGATTTGGGAGAGAAGGTGAACTTGGTTCTGGTGACGAATTGCTGGACAGGACTTTGAAGGAACAGTCAGCGATCGATGAGTAACTTGTCTTTCGGCGTTATGGGGTTAAGCTTAAGAGTGACTTGGTGACTCAATGTCAATACGCGGTTGGTTATCCAACAAATCTTATAAGCAAGGATAATGCAAAGTATTCCCGCTACCACTTCTTTAATTATCACAAAATGAACCGTGTATAATTTACAAATCTGCATAAGAAAAGAAATACCTTGACATATCATTCACAGGATGGGCCCACGTAAAATAGGCCATCTAATTATCTTCTCTATATAGCTATGGTGGTTTTTGATGAAAAGAAATGATAAAACATGAAAGAAAGTTTCACATTTGATTTAAAATTTTACGAGTCCAAGGTTATTTGAAGGTCATATTACTATACATACATAACCCTTGTATAGGCAAACCAAAATGTTCACGGTTGTTTCGAGCTTTAATATTTAAAATTGTTTGCATAAATATTTAGTTTGGAAATCCATGTAAAAAAAAAAAAAGGAGATCCGGAGCGATTTCACAATATTTTCACAAGAACATGCAAAATTGTAAAAGGAAAATATAGAAATGGGTATCCGGGTACCCGGTTGCCTACACAAGGGTTAAATTCACATCAGTGTCTGCTACATCATACAGCGAAAAAATACGGGGTGTTTCATAAATGCATGTCAATACTTCAGGTGGTAAACCTACACATTAAAACAAGTAAAGAAATGTCATATGGATATATGTCCGTAATACCTTAGTTTTCGAGTTATGGATGATTAAAGGAAATGTTCGAAGTGCTCATCTTATGTCTCATCACACGCTACTGTACGCCTTAGTACGTCGTGACCTTATCTAATGTTTACAAATAATGTCCATCGATATGTAATCGAAGCAGATGAAACTTTGGCCATCAAAAATATACGTTCCCATTTAAAAATTTAAACATGGCCTTTACGGAGCTTTTCAAAGTCATTGCAAGGTCAAAAAAAAAAAAAATACAAGAACAATATGTCGTCCTCTATACCCGTTCAACTTTCGTCTGAAATATTTTTTCGTATCATTCGTAGTTTTCGAGATCCACTTCCATGTTCTGAGATGAACCGGACATACTGCATATCTCGAAAACTAAGGTACATAGGACACATGTCGATATGACATTTTTTACTGGTTTTAGTGTGTAGACTTAACCCCCAAAGTATTGACATGCATTTATGAAACACCCTGTATATATTATACATTCGTGCAAAAAAAAAACTATGGTAACCTTAAAAAAAAAAAATGGCATTTATACAAAACCACTGAAACCACTTAAATTACATATGAAAATTTTCTCGTACCGCCATAGATCAGAGAAGATAATTAACACTAGGTTTACGGACATTTCTTATATACCTATCTCTACGGACACGTGTCAAATTGACGCGTGAATGAAACCGCGTATTTTCTTTAAAAAGCAACTTATTTTATTTAAAAACAACATATTATACACTATTAACTTATAAATGAATGATAATATGAACGATATATTTATATAAAATTTATAATAAGCACAAGTGGTAAGGGAGAAATGAAAATGGTTTCTGTAATTTTCCTAGTGAAATTCGAAATGCGTCAAAATGGCGCGTCCCGTAAACCTAGTGTTAAGTGGCCTGTTTTGCGTAGCCCACCCTGTATACTCACGGTTGCGCCAACCAACAATGAGACAATGCAAACGCGGAACATTCACGGTGAAACTTCGCTGGTGACACGGGACACCATCCGTATGATGCGAATACGTGCTCGAAACGCTTATTAGCGGCGCGATCGTTCCGCTACGATTGCGTATGCCGATGCGTCCACGTAATAGATACATCTAATCGGTCACTAGCCACGTCGCGAAGCCTGGCAACGTGACTACAATGAACGATCGCTTCCTGTAACGACGCCTCGCCTCTTATACCTGAGTATTCTAATGGGATTTCGATGATTGTACTCGGTCTGATCTAATCTCCCTCTCAGAAATGGATAAAAAAGACTATTCTTCCGATTGGTCGGGTAACAATGAATTTCATTGTGTGCCTATTTTTAGGTTAGCTCGGAAGAAATTCGTACTGTGACTTGAATGCACATTTTTTTAGCGTATAATATTTTAACATGTTCTGCGTTATGCAAGAATTGCAAGTTTCAGCAGAACGTTGAAACGAAGTTAAAAAGTCACGATGAAGTTTTTAATTACTGTTGAGTACTCGATACTATAGGAGAGAGTCGTGCAGTACCGGCCACTCTAAGTTTTTATACTATAACTTGGGCTAATGTTGGTAAAAATGAAATTTCAAAAAAGTAATTTGTAGTACAAAGGTTGCTTAATAAAAGGGGACAAATGGTTTTTCTGAAATTTTCTCATAAAGAGAAATAATTGGTAGAAATAAAAAAGTTGTAATTTGCAGCGAACGAAAAATTGT